>NW_028119921.1:0-136130 GCF_965119305.1 Pelophylax lessonae | reverse complement strand
CTATAGCTGGAGGAATGACCTGGAAAGCCGCATACATGTCCTGTGGCTTCTGACAGGTAGGATACTTTCTCTTATCACAGTAAGATTCCAGTACTGCCACTGATTACAATCATTTAAACATACTTGCAATTAGATTGTCAGCTCCCAAACCAAGCCTCCTGGCTTTTTGTACAAAATAGGGGGATCTGTGCCATGTTATAGGATAGAGGGGAACCCATCCTTACCATACAGAGAGGGGCCCGCGTTCACTACAGGACCCGTCAGGGGAAATGGGGGAACATACTACTCACCGTACCGGAACCAGGCGGGCGCCAACTCCTGACAGTACCCCTCTCCACCGAAGTTGGAGGGCTGTCGACCAATACGGGCGCCGTGACTCATGGTCTTTGGCGTTTCAGCGAGACGTTTAACTTGCAGGGTCAGTCCCCGTCCAGTGGGACTATGTCGCGGCCGACCCAGCGCGGAGCTATGGCCTGCACGCGCTCATAGGCTGAACTGGGGTGACCACTGGATCTCAACATCCCGCCCGTCGCCCAGTTCAGCTTTCTTGCTTGAAGATCTCACAGGAACACTGGCGAAAAAAAGCTGTCTAAAAATCTTTTTAAGAAAAAAATCCTGCCAGGACCGAAGATCCCAGCAAGGTATCTAGGTCCTTACTCCTGACTAGACAGAAAAAAAAATGATTTGCTGTAGCAGAGAGAGAGAGAGGATATACCCTCGGGGACTGCCCCTAGGGTGTGGCCAGAGCATTTTATTTCCTGTCTAGTCCTACTCCTGTGGAGGGCAGCATAACCCGAGGGTGTTGAATCACCGAGGACTACGTCTGTCAATGAGCGATAGAGAAAATCATTTGTGTCCGGATAGAATTGAGGGACAGGTCAGAGTGTGTTAGGCAGGGCGAGTTGTAGGGCATTTTAGGGCGAGGCTGCTGATTTTTAGGGTCAGTGTTCTACAATCGATATTGCTGTGTGTGTGTGGGGGGGGGGGGGTTTGCAGTGACCGATCTTATCAATCCTTTTAGGGAGAGGCTGGAGATAGGCAGGTGTCAGTGGTCCACATCGATTTTGCTGTGTGTGGGGTGCAGTGAACACAATCTTTTTTTGCCCACTGAGGAGGAGGGAGAAAAGTCTTTTTCTATCAGTCACTGTGTGCAGCGTTTTTCCTTCAGTGCTGTGCTGTGCTGACTGTGATAATACACTGCTGTGTTCAGTGTTCACATGTGCTATTATTGAGAGATTTCAAAAGTTATACACTTTTTTCTATTCCACTATTCAATATACACCCTTGGGTTAAAAAAATTAAATTGTGGCATAGTCTGTACTAATCTAGTTAAAAATTACAAACTTAAAAGGGGAATTTTTTATTTCCCTCCATAGCCTGCAGCAGAGCTGAATGATATAAGACACTGCTGTTCACATGTGTTATTGATAAATCACACCAATTTTATATCATATTTTCTATTCCGCTATTCAATAAAAACCTTTGGGTATAAACAATTAAATTGCGGGATAGTCTGTGTTGGTACATGTGAGATACACCTTTCCAATTTTTGGGGCGCATCTTATACTTCTGAAGATTTGAGGGTGCTGCCTGTTACGAACTCCTCCTACTCATCCTGCCTTTGGGGGTACAAAAAATAGTAATTGGGGCCTAGTCAGGTTCTGCACGTGTGAGATACATACACCTTTTTTTGATAATATTTTCTATTCCGCTATTTAATCTACACCTTTGGGTAAAAACAATTAAATTGCGGGATAGTCTGTGTCGGTACGTGTGAGATACATACACCTTTTGATATCATATTTTCTACTCCGCTATTCAATCTACACCTTTGGGTAAAAATAATTAAATTGCGGGATAGTCTGTGTCGGTACGTGTGAGATACACCTTTCCAATTTTTGGGGCGCATCTCATACTGCCGAGGATTTGAGGGTGCTTCAGTCTGCCTCCTGCCTGTTCCGAACTCCTCCTACTCCTCATCCTGCCTTTAGGGTACAAAAAATTGTAATCGGGGCCTAGTTTGTGTTTGTACGTGTGAGATACACCGTTTTGTAAAATTTGTCCTATTCCGCTATTCAATATACACCCTGTTTGAGTGTAAAAAATTAAATTGCGGGATAGTCTGTATTGGTACATGTGAGATACACCTTTTTAAATTTGTTTCGCGCATCTCCTTCTACCGCCGAGGATTGCAGGGCGCTTCAGTTTGCCTCCTGTTCCCAACTCCTCCTACTCCTCTTCCTCATCCTGCCTTTAGGGTACAAAAAATTGTAATCGGGGCCTAGTCTGTGTGTGAGATACACTGTATTATAAAATTTTTCCTATTCCGCTATTCAATATACACCCTTTTGGGCATAGTTTGCATATTTGACTGTGAGATACACCTGTGTGATACTGTTGTTGTTTTGTTCCGCTATTCAATAAACACCTTTCTAGGGCAAGATCATAAATTACAGAAATATGAGGAGACCGTCAAATAGGGGCCGTGGCCTGGGTCGTGGTGCTGCTGGTAGAGCTCCTGTTGCAAGGAGAGGACGTGGTCAATCTGTGCCAGCTACACGCACAAGTGAAACACCTTCCTCAAGTGTGAGTAGGCGACAGAACCTGCATCAGTATTTGGTAGGGCATCATACGCCTCTAGAAGTGATGAGACCAGAACAAGTAGAGGCGATAGTAGATTGGTTTGCTGCTGACAGTGCCTCCAGTTCCTTCACATTATTTCCCACCCAGTCTACTGCAGAAAGGTCAGAGTTGGCACCTGCAGCCAATGTCCAACCGTCTTTCACCTCACCCCCTTGCAAATCAGGCAAGCAGCCTGAGCCCCAAGCCATACAGCAGTCTCTTCTTTTTGATGACTCTGTCAGCAGGGTTTCCCAGGGCCATCCACCTAGCCCTGCCCCAGAAGTGGAAGAGATTGAGTGCAGCGATGCCCAACCACTTATTTCTCAAGATGAGTACATGCAAGGACCATTGCAGCACGTCTCCGATGATGACGAAACGCAGGTGCCAACTGCTGCGGTGTTCAGAATTGTGGAGACCGACAAGGAGGGCAGGGGTGAAGACTGAGTAGAAGATGATGTGGAGGACGATGAGGTCCTCGACCCCACATGGAATGAAGGTCATGCAGGTGACCTGAGTAGTTTGGAGGAAGAGGCGGTGGTCGCACAGACCCACCAGCACAGCAGAAGAGGGAGCAGGGTGCAGAAGCGGAGCGGCCGTGCCCTACACACTACGCCTGCTACTGCCCAACGCAGCAAGGGAACAAGCGCAGCAAAGCCAGCTCAAAGGAGTTCTCTAGTGTGGAAGTTCTTTAGAAAATGTGCTGATGACAGGACACGAGTGGTTTGCACCCTGTGCAATCAGAGCTTGAAGCGAGGCATAAACCTTCTCAACCTGAGCACAACCTGCATGATCAGGCATCTAAGTGCAAAGCACGAGCTGCAGTGGAGTAGACACCTTCAAAACCAAGAAACGTCTCTGGCTCATCCTGCTTCCTCTTCTGCTGCAGTCTCGGCCACTCCATCCACATCTGTAGTGATACCGGCCGGCACCTGCCACCCCGCAAACAGACGATCTGTCAGCAACACCACCACCTGGGTCACCAACCATCTCCACAATGTCCCGTGGAAGCGTTCAGCTTTCCATCTCCCAAACACTTGAGAGGAAGAGGAAGTACCCCCCTACCCACCTGCGATCCCTGGCCCTGAATTCTTGAGGCCAAGAAAAAGGCCAAAATTCTTGGCCTTTGAAATGCTGTCATTCCGTCTGGTGGAGACGCACAGTTTTAAAAACCTTATGTTGGTGGCTGTCCTACAGTATGTCGTGCCCAGCCGCCACTACTTTTCCAGGCAAGCCATACATTCCCTGCACAACCAAGTGGGGGAAAAAAATCAGGTGTGCACTGCGCAACGCCATCTGTGGCAAGGTCCACCTAACTACCGATACGTGGACCAGTAAGCATGGTCAGGGGCGTTATATCTCCCTAACGGCACACTGGATAAATGCAGTGGCGGATATGCCTGAGGCGGATAGCAATTTGGCGCATGTCCTTCCACCACTGAGGATTGCAGGGCGCTTCAGTTTGCCTCCTGTTCCTAACTCCTCCTACTCCGCTTCCTCATCCTCTACCGCCTCCTCATCCGGACAGCGTAACACCTTCACCACCAACTTCAGCACGGCTAGGGGTAAATGACAGCAGGCAGTTTTAAAACTTGCCTGTTTGGGGCAAAAACCACACACTGCGCAGGAGTTGTGGAGGAGCATGGAACAGCAGACAAATGAGTGGTTGCTGCCAGCGAGCCTCAAGCCCGGCCTGGTGGTGTGCGATAACGGGCGAAATCTCATAGCAGCTCTGGGCCTAGCCGGTTTGACGCACATCCCTTGCCTGGCGCATGTGCTGAATTTGGTGGTGCAGAGGTTCCTTAAAAACTACCCCGATATGTCAGAGCTGCTGCAGAAAGTGCGGGCCGTCTGTGCGCACTTTCAGCGTTCTCACCCTGCTGCTGCTCGCCTGTCAGCGCTGCAGCGTAACTTCGGCCTTCCCGCTCACCGCCTCATATGTGACGTGCCCACAAGGTATAACTCCACCTTGCACATGCTGGAAACACTGTGCGAGCAGCAGCAGGCCATAGTGGAGTTTCAGCTGCAGCACGCACGCGTGAGTCGCTCTGCGGAACAGCACCACTTCACCACCAATAACTGGGCCTCCATGCGAGACCTGTGTGCCTTGTTGTGCTGTTTTGAGTACTCCACCAACATGGCCAGTGCCGATGATGCCGTTGTCAACTTAACTATCCCACTTCTATGCCTCCTTGAAAAAACTATTTGGGCGATGATGGAAGATGATGTGGCACAGGATGAGGAGGAGGAGGAGGATGAAGAGGTAACATTTCCAAGGCTTTCAGGGTAGTCATTCACAAGGGGCTCCGAGGGTGGGTTCCTGCACACACAAACGCCAGGGACACAATTGTCCAGCAGGGGCACAGTTCTGGAGGATGAGGAGGAGGAGCTGGAGGAGGAGATGGAACCATGTTCACAGCAGGGTGGCACCCAGGCCAGCTCATGGCCATCACTGGTGTGTGGCTGGGGGGATACAGAGGACACAGACGATACACCTCCTACAGATTACAGCCTTTCGTTGCCTCTGGGCAGCCTGGCACACATGAGCGATTACATGCTGCAGTGTCTCCACAACGACCGCCGAGTTGCCCACATTCTAACTTGTGCTGATTACTGGGTGGCCACGCTGCTGGATCCCCGTTACAAGGACAACGTACCGTCCTTAATTCACTCATTGGAGCGCGATCGCAAGATGCGCGAGTACAAGCGCACGCTGGTAGACGCGATGCTTCTGGCATTCCCACCTGACAGCGGGGCCACAGTGGAAGCACAAGGCAGAGGAGGAGGAGGAGGAGGAAGAGGTCGCCAACGCAACCAGGGCACCGCCAGCACCTCAGAAGGCAGGGTTAGCATGGCCGAAATGTGGAAAAGCTTTGTCAGCACGCCACAACAAACAGCAGCTCATATGGAACGTCTTAGCAGGAGGCAGCATTTCACCAACATGGTGGAGCAGTATGTGTGCACACGCCTAGACGTACTGAATGACGGGTCTGCCCCCTTCAACTTCTGGGTCTCCAAATTGGGCACATGGCCTGAGCTTGCCCTTTACACCTTGGAGGTGCTGGCGTGCCCTGCAGCCAGTGTATTATCTGAACGGGTATTTAGCACGGCTGGGGGCGTTATCACAGACAAGCGCAGTCGCCTGTCCAGAGACATTAACATGAACCAAGCATGGATCCCACGGGACTTTTGCGTACCTTGTGCAGAATAGCGATGGATACCGACCTAACCCAGCCATTGTTCTATTTTTGCTCTTTCTCACTCTTTTGGGGTGTACCCTCATTTAAAATTTCTGAAAAAAAGCAGTATTGGCTACCTCGTCCTCCTCAGGGCCAGATTAACATAGGGGCTATTGGAGCTGCAGCTCCAGGCCCCTACCTTAATATAGGCCCCGGGTTGGCCATATTCACTGTTACCGCTCTTCTGTCACTTGTAAACACAGAAGTCTGGCTTCTATGCTCGCTTCCCCAGGCAGCTCCCTCAGAACCTCCCCACACAGCACGAAGGCCGGACAAGGAGGGACAGTTGCCGATGCATGGATGTGTTTATGGGCTTCAGAGACAGCATCCCATGTTGAATTAGGCATGCATGGCTGCACCCTTCCTCCTCTGGGTGCATGCCAAGCCACGGCCCTTAAGGCCCTTCAAAATCCTCAGCACCAAGCCCATGATGCTCTTAATCCAGCCCTGGTCCTCCTCCACCGCCGCTTCCACCTACACCGCCCATAGGTGTGCGCAGCCTATTGCATTAGGGTGTGCACCCCAAAGTTTAAATACACATGCATGTGTTTGCCTACATGTACATGGCCCCGATACATTACTCTCCCTGCTGACAAAGTGAAATAGAGCAGAGTAGGTCCGAGGGAGATCTTTCCCATCTCCTTACTGGCAAACAGAGCGATAATGCTATGTGCCCTAGGTGATTGTGCGCACGCCTATGACACCGCCACATCCACCACCACCTCAACCTCCCTCCTACTCCATATGGGCCTCGTCCTTCAGAGATGAAGAACATTGTTTTATTTTTCTGTTTTTTTTTGTTGTTTTAAGTTATTTCCCTATCCACATTTGTTTGCAGAGCACTTGCCATGCTCTTAACTACATTTTGCTGCCATTTGCAGCACTCTTGCCCTTTCCATTGGTGTTTTAGAGCCATTTTAGTGCCTGAAAGTTCGGGTCCCCATTGACTTCAATGGGGTTCGGTGTTCGGCAAAAGTACGGGACACAGACCCGGACTTTTTTTTCAAGTTCGGCCGAACCCGCCAAACACGGACATCCAGGTGTCCGCTCAACTCTACATTGCGCCTTTTTTGCAAAATGGTGAAAAATGAACGTACCCAAAAATTTCTCTAAAAATCTGGAGGTTTTCATAGTTACATAGTTAGTGAGGTTGAAAAAAGACACCAGTCCATCCAGTTCAACCTATGATGAGTGTGTGTATAAGTTACTATGTCAATAGTACATTGTATACCCCTGTATGTTGTGGTCGTTAAGGTGCCCATCTAATAGTTTTGCACCGCTTGTGGAAGAGAATTCCACATCCTTACCGCTCTGATGGTATAGAACCCTTTAGGCCACAGGTGGCAAACAAAAGGCCCGTGGGCTGAATCCGGCCTGCCGGGTATTGTGATGTTGCCCGCGGAGCGGCCGCCAGCCGCTTTCTGCTGTCACGGAACAAGTCTCCTTGGCAACAGGAGTAAACACACTCTCCTGCACTCTCCTCCTCCTCCTCTCCCTGGCTGTGTGTAGCTGAGCGCATGATGCTGTTGATTCAGCATAGTCTGTCAGTGGCAGAGGTACCTGGCGGCTCCAGTGGCTGTGTGTTCTAATCTGCATCAAGCAGCTGCATCTTGAGGGCGGGATTTTGAGGACTTGTAGCAGTAGTGGCCATGAAAGCATTCTGTAAATGCCATCTTAAATCAGGTAGGAGAGAGTACAGATGTGTGGTTTTCTTTGGAAGGTGGGGGGAGGGGGGAGAGCTAAAGAGGTGTATAGAAAGATGTGTTTATAGGTGGGGGGATGGGGCAGAGTGCTGGGTGCGGATGTCCGAACCCAGGATCAGCAGTGGAAATGAGATGTTGCACAGTGGGCACAGCGCACCTCAGAACCCTGCACTCTGTACATAGTAGACCCCTGAACCCTGCTGTCTGTACGTCGTTACCCCTGAACCCTGCTCTCTGTACATAGCGCACCCCTGCCCTCTGTACATACAGTGGGTACGGAAAGTATTCAGACCCCCTTAAATTTTTCACTCTTTGTTATATTGCAGCCATTTGCTAAAATCATTTAAGTTCATTCTTCTTCCTCATGAATGTACACATAGCACCCCATACTGACAGAAAAACACAGAATTGTTGACATTGTTGCAGATTTATTAAAAAAGAAAAACTGAAATATCACATGGTCCTAAGTATTCAGACCCTTTGCTCAGTATTTAGTAGAAGCCCCCTTTTGATCTAATACAGCCAGGAGTCTTTTTGGGAAAGATGCAACAAGTCTTTCACACCTGGATTTGGGGATCCTCTGCCATTCCTCCTTGCAGATCCTCTCCAGTTCTGTCAGGTTGGATGGTAAACGTTGGTGGACAGCCATTTTTAGGTCTCTCCAGAGATGCTCAATTGGGTTTAAGTCAGTGCTCTGGCTGGGCCATTCAAGAACAGTCACGGAGTTGTTGTGAAGCCACTCCTTTGTTATTTTAGCTGTGTGCTTAGGGTCATTGTCTTGTTGGAAGGTAAACATTCGGCCCAGTCTGAGGTCCAGAGCACTCTGGAGAAGGTTTTTGTACAGGATATCCCTGTACTTGGCCGCATTCATCTTTCCCTCGATTGCAACCAGTCGTCCTGTCCCTGCAGCTGAAAAACACCCCCACAGCATGATGAGGCCACCACCATGCTTCACTGTTGGGACTGTATTGGACAGGTGATGAGCAGTGCCTGGTTTTCTCCACACATACCGCTTAGAATTAAGGCCAAAAAGTTCTATTTTGGTCTCATCAGACCAGAGAATCTTATTTCTCACCATCTTGGAGTCCTTCAGGTGTTTTTTAGCAAACTCCATGCGGGCTTTCATGTGTCTTACACTGAGGAGAGGCTTCCGTCGGGCCACTCTGCCATAAAGCCCCGACTGGTGGAGGGCTGCAGTGATGGTTGACTTTCTACAACTTTCTCCCATCTCCTGACTGCATCTCTGGAGCTCAGCCACAGTGATCTTTGGGTTCTTTTTTACCTCTCTCACCAAGGCTCTTCTCCCCCGATAGCTCAGTTTGGCCGGACGGCCAGCTCTAGGAAGGGTTCTGGTCGTCCCAAACGTCTTCCATTTGAGGATTATGGAGGCCACTGTGCTCTTAGGAACCTTAAGTGCAGCAGAAATCTTTTTGTAACCTTGGCCAGATCTGTGCCTTGCCACAATTCTGTCTCTGAGCTCTTCAGGCAGTTCATTTGACCTCATGATTCTCATTTGCTCTGACATGCATTGTGATCTGGAAGGTCTTATATAGACAGGTGTGTGGCTTTCCTAATAAAGTCCAATCAGTATAATCAAACACAGCTGGACTCAAATGAAGGTGTAGAACCATCTCAAGGATGATCAGAAGAAATGGAAAGCATCTGAGTTAAATATATGAGTGTCACAGAAAAGGGTCTGAATACTTAGGACCATATGATATTTCAGTTTTTCTTTTTTAATAAATCTGCAACAATGTCAACAATTCTGTGTTTTTCTGTCAGTATGGGGTGCTATGTGTACATTCATGAGGAAGAAGAATGAACTTAAATGATTTTAGCAAATGGCTGCAATATAACAAAGAGTGAAAAATTTAAGGGGGTCTGAATACTTTCCGTACCCACTGTAACGTGCTGCTGACCCCTGAACCCTGCTCTCTGTACATAGCGGACCCCTGAACACTGCTCTCTGTACATAGCGGACCCCTGAACCCTGCTCTCTGTACACAGCGGACCCCTAAACCCTTCTCTCTGTACGTAGCGGACCCCTGAACCCTGCTCTCTGTACGTAGCGGACCCAGGAACCCTGCTCTCTGTACGTAGCGGACCCCTGAACCCTGCTCTGTGTACGTAGCGGACCACTGAACCCTGCTCTCTGTACATAGCGGACCCCTGAACCCTGCTCTCTGTACGTAGCGCACACCTCTGAACCCTGCACTCTGTACATGGCGGACCCCTGAACCCTGCTCTCTGTATGTAGCACACCCCTGAACCCTGCTCTCTGTATGTAGCGCACCCCTGACATCTGTACATAGTGAGCTGCTGAACCCTTCACTCTGTACGTAGAATAATCCTGAGGTAATACTGAACTCTGCACCGTGTACATAGTGCAACCCAGCTACAACTGGCCCTTTGATGGCAAACGCATTGCTGATGCAACCCAGCTACAACCGGCCCTTTGAGGGCAAACGTATTGCTGATGTGGCCCATGATGAAATTGAGTTTGACACCCCTGCTTTAGGCAATTTAGGTTAAACTGCTTTTCTTCTCATTTTACCAAATGGCCGTGAGTCCTTTTATATTCCCTTTCACTGAATAGTTTGTCGCCAGTACTGTATTTGTACATTGATATCATATCTCCTCTCAAGTGTCTCTTCTCCAGAGAGAATAAGTTCAATGCTTGTAGTCTTTTCTCAGAGCTGTGATCCTCCAGTCGCTTTATTAGCTTTGTTGCCCTTCTCTGGACTCTCTCCAGTTCCAGCTCATCCTTCCTGAGGAGCGGTGCCCAGCATAGATGAAAGTCTAATGGCCTACAAGGGAAGGCTCAGCTGGGTGCAATACATTGCAACAAAGAGGGCAAGATTTGGCGTAAAAATCCTACATGCTATGCAAATCGTCAATGGGCTACATTTGGAATTCAGTGATATACACTGGAAAAGGAACAAAATTTGATGAAAAATACAGCAATTATGGAATGGCAACATCTTCTGTTCTTTCACTAATTGAGCCATTGCTAAATCAACGGAAAACTTTTATGTATCTCCTGAACTTTATGAGGTTCTACAGTTACATAGTTGCATAGTTACATAGTTAGTGAGGTTGAAAAAAGACATCAGTCCATCCAGTTCAACCTATGATGTGTGTGTGTGTTTGCTTTTAACCGTACATTGTATACCCCTGTATGTTTTGGTCTTTAAGGTGTCCATCTAATAGTTTTTTGAAACTATCAATGCTCCCTGCTGATACGACTGCTTGTGGAAGAGAATTCCACACCCTTACCGCTCTTACAGTGAAGAACCCCTTACGCACTTTAAGATTAAACCGCCTTTCCTCTAGTTTTAGTGAGTGGCCACGTGTCTTATTGTATCTCTTTTCACTGAATAGTTTGTTCCTTATGCTCGGATCACCAGTACAGTATTTGTACATTGATATCATATCCCCCCTCAATCGTCTCTTCTCCAGAGAGAATAGGTTCAGTGCTTGTAGTCTTTCCTCATAGCTGATGTCCTCCATTCCCCTAACTATTTTTGTTGCCCTTCTCTGGACTACATTGATATCATATCCCCCCTCAATCGTCTCTTCTCCAGAGAGAATAGGTTCAGTGCTTGTAGTCTTTCCTCATAGCTGATGTCCTCCATTCCCCTAACTATTTTTGTTGCCCTTCTCTGGACTTACTCCAGTTCCAGCACATCCTTCCTGAGGACCGGTGCCCAGAACTGGACAGCATACTCCAGATGTGGCCGGACCAGAGTCTTGTAGAGAGGGAGAATAATCTCTTTATTTCTGGAGTGAATCCCCTTTTTTATACATCCCAGTATTCTGTTGGCTTTGCTTGCGGCGGCTTGGCATTGCATGCCACTGCCAAGCTTGTTGTCTACCAGTACCCCCAAGTCCTTTTCCATCCTAGACTCCCCCCAGAGGTTCCCCCCCTAGTGAGTAGCTTGCTTTCTGGTTTCTGGCCCCCAAGTGCATTACTTTAAATTTTTCAACATTAAACCTCATCTGCCATGTAGTTGCCCATCCCGTTATTTTGTTCAGGTCCGCTTGCAAGGTTTCCACATCCTGCATAGAAGATATTGGCATGCCTAGTTTAGTATCATCTGCAAATACTGAGATTGTACTCGATATCCCCTCCTCTAGATCATTTATGAATAAATTAAACAGGATTGGTCCCAGGACAGAACCCTGGGGGACCCCACTTTCCACCCCCGCCCAATCCGAGTACTCCCCATTAATCACCACCCTCTGGACTCTCCCCTGGAGCCAGTTCTCTATCCAGGTACTCACCTTATGGTCCATACCTACCTTCCTTAGTTTGTACAGTAAGCGTTTGTGGGGAACGGTGTCAAAGGCCTTTGCAAAGTCCAGATAAACCACATCCACCGGCTTACCTTTATCTAGATGGCAGCTCACTTCATCGTAGAAGGTTAATAGATTGGTTTGGCGCGAACTATTTTTCATGAATCCATGCTGATTACTACTTATAATACCATTTTCATTACTAAAGTCTTGTATGTGGTCCCTTAACATCCCCTCCAAAATTTTGCAGACTACTGATGTTAGGCTGACCGGCCTATAGTTACCCGGGATATATCTCGGCCCCTTTTTAAATATCGGTACCACGTTGGCTTTTTTCCAATCAGCTGGCACCATACCCGTCTGTAAACTATCCTTAAAGATCAAGAATAATGGTCTGGCAATCACCTGGCTGAGCTCATTGAGAACCCTCGGGTGCAAGCCATCCGGTCCCGGGGATTTATTTATGTTAAGTTTCTCTAGTTTAGCTCTAAGTCTATCTTCTGTTAGCCATGGCGGCACTTCCTGAGGTGTATTATTTAGTTTGGCCTTACAAGCTAGGTTAGTGTAGCACCCCGATTCTTTTGTGAAGACTGAAGAGAAGAAATTATTTAACACTTCCGCCTGTGCTCTGTCCTCAGTGGCCATTTTTCCTTTATCATCTTTTATGGGGCCAATGTGTTCTGGCCTCGCTTTCCTACTGTTTATATACTTGCCAGTTACTATACTCAGTAGTGATGTCGCGAACCTAAAATTTGCCGCTCGCGAACGACGAACGCAAACCTCCGCGAATGTGCGCGAATCGGGCGAACCGCCATAGACTTCAATAGGCAGGCGAATTTTAAAACCCACAGGGACTCTTTCTGGCCACAATAGTGATGGAAAAGTTGTTTCAAGGGGACTAACACCTGGACTTTGGCATGCCGTAGTTGACGCAGAGTCGGGTTTTAATCCATAAAGGGCATAAATCACCTAACATTCCTAAATTGTTTGGAATAACGTGCTTTAAAACATTCAGTGTGTGTGTACGATCAGGTATGATGTTGTATCAATCAGGTAGTGTAAGGGTTATGCCCGCTTCACAGTGACAGACCAAACTCCCCGTTTAACAGTCAGTCAGTCAGTCCATTTGCACAACCGCATACTCCACATTTGCACAAGGTTGGATACCAAGCTAGCCATGTCCCGTTCCTTGTCCTCACTGACGTCATTGAAGGTCTCTTCCTCCACCCAGCCACGTACAACTCCAAGGGTCCCCGAAAGGTGACAACGAGCCCCCTGGGACGCCTGCTGTGGTTGGTCTTCCACCTCCTCAAAGCCACCTTCCTCCTCTGACTTCTCTTCTTCAGACTCCTCTCTCTGCGTTGCCACAGGTCCAGCAATCGACAACGACAAGGCTGCTTCTGGTGGTGATGGGGACCACAACTCTTCCTCTTCATGCTCATCTACGGCCTGATCCAGTACTCTTCGCAGGGCACGCTCCAGAAAAAACACATATGGGATGAGGTCGATGATGTTGCCTTGGGTTTGACTGTCACCTCCGCAAAAGGACGCATGAGCCTACAGCCATTGTGCATGAGCATTCAGTAACACGGCCAAAAAATACCCAGCTCTGCAGAGGCTGTCCTCTTTTCTCTGTTGCTCATTGACAGACGTAGTCTTCTTGATTCACAAGAACTGGGTTATGCTGCCCTCTACAGGAGTAGGACTAGGCAGAAAGAAAAAACGTTCTGGCTCCACCCTAGGGGCAGTCCCAGAGGGTATATCCTCTTCCTGTCTGCTACAGAGAATCAGTTTTTTTCTGTCTAGTCAGGAGTAAGGACCTAAGTTCACGGGCACTATAAGTGGCTTTTTTCTTCACTTCCTTTTATCAGGAGAGCTCTATTTGCTTTAACATTAAACAATAACAAAGGGTCACAAATACAATCCCATTTTAAGTGGGCTCCAGCAACAATTGACCCACACCCGCCATGTGACCACCCAAGCTCCCCATGCAAGGTCAATCAACCGCAAATAGACAAGAGAGGAAGGAGCTCCGAGAACTTTCACCAATGCAAAGCTGCCCCCAAGCTGTAGCGCACTTCAGCAGCAGACTTCCTTTACCCTGACACCTAGAGAGGAAGGCACAATAAACCACACACAAGTAATCCCAATAGTAAGGATAACCAAAAGGCACCTCTGGAAGGGCTTGGAGACACGCAACCGGGGCCCTCTGGAAGGGCTTGGAGACATGCAAACAGACCCTCTGGAAGGGCTTGGAGACACGCAACCGGGGCCCTCTGAAAGGGCTTGGAGACACGCAACTGGGGCCCTCTGGAAGGGCTTGGAGACACGCAACCGGGGCCCTCTGGAAGGGCTTTTAGACACGCAACCGGGGCCCTCTGGAAGGGCTTGGAGACACGCAACCGGGGCCCTCTGGAAGGGCTTGGAGACACGCAACCGGGGCCCTCTGGAAGGGCTTGGAGACACGCAACCGGGGCCCTCTGGAAGGGCTTGGAGACACGCAACCGGGGCCCTCTGGAAGGGCTTGGAGACACGCAACCGGGGCCCTCTGGAAGGGCTTGGAGACACGCAAACGGGCCCTCTGGAAGGGCTTGGAGACACGCAACCGGGGCCCTCTGGAAGGGCTTGGAGACACGCAACCGGGGCCCTCTGGAAGGGCTTGGAGACACGCAACCGGGGCCCTCTGGAAGGGCTTGGAGACACGCAACCGGGGCCCTCTGGAAGGGCTTGGAGACACGCAACCGGGGCCCTCTAAGAGGGCTTGGAGACACGCAACCGGGGCCCTCTGGAAGGGCTTGGAGACACGCAACCGGGGCCCTCTGGAAGGGCTTGGAGACACGCAACCGGGGCCCTCTGGAAGGGCTTGGAGACATGCAACCGGGGCCCTCTGGAAGGGCTTGGAGACATGCAACCAGGGCCCTCTGGAGGGGCTTGGAGACCCGCAACTGGGGCCCTGCAACCGGGGCCCTCTAGAGGGGCTTGGAGACACGCAACCGGGGCCCTCTGGAAGGGCTTGGAGACACGCAACCGGGGCCCTCTGGAAGGGCTTGGAGACACGCAACCGGGGCCCTCTGGAAGGGCTTGGAGACACGCAACCGTGGCCCTCTGGAGGGGCTTGGAGACACGCAACTGGGGCCCTGCAACCGGGGAGACACGCAACCGTGGCCCTCTGGAGGGGCTTGGAGACACGCAACCGGGGCCCTCTGGAAGGGCTTGGAGACACGCAACCGGGGCCCTCTGGAAGGGCTTGGAGAAACGCAACCGGGGCCCTCTGGAAGGGCTTGGAGACACGCAACCGGGGCCCTCTGGAAGGGCTTAGAGACACGCAACCGTGGCCCTCTAGAGGGGCTTGGAGACACGCAACCGGGGCCCTGCAACCGGGGCCCTCTGGAGGGGCTTGGAGACACGCAACCGGGGCCCTCTGGAAGGGCTTGGAGACACGCAACCGGGGCCCTCTGGAAGGGCTTGGAGACACGCAACCGGGGCCCTCTGGAAGGGCTTGGAGACACGCAACCGGGGCCCTCTGGAAGGGCTTGGAGACACGCAACCGGGGGCCCTCTGGAAGGGCTTGGAGACACGCAACCGGGGGCCTTTTGGAAGGGCTTGGAGACACGCAACCGGGGCCCTCTGGAAGGGCTTGGAGACACGCAACCGGGGCCCTCTGGAAGGGCTTGGAGACACGCAACCGGGGCCCTCTGGAAGGGCTTGGAGACACGCAACCGGGGCCCTCTGGAAGGGCTTTGAGACACGCAACCGGGGCCCTCTGGAAGGGCTTGGAGACAGGCACCCGGGCCCTCTGGAAGGGCTTGGAGACAGGCATCCGCGCACTTCTGATGGGCTGGAGACAGGCATCTGCGCACTTCTGATGGGCTGGAGACAGGCATCCGCGCACTTCTGATGGGCTGGAGACAGGTGGTATCATTCATAGTAAAAAAATCCTAAAGTTTGGGTTGTCCCCATAAAAGAAATAAACGGGAAATATTACAGTAGGGACACTAGATCTGGTGACCTGGCAGTCCCCAAGGAAACCCCTCAATCTGCAGGGATTTCTTCTAAGTTTGTCTACGGGACAGGAAGTTTAGGAAAATCTTGGCAAATGGACAGATGGCAAATAAATATCTGACTGAGGTTATAAACCCCCCCTTACTGTATACATAAAGAAAGTTTTGCTTGTAGTTCTACTTTAAGTGGCTTTTTCCAGGAAGAGCACTTCCTTTTATCAGGAGAGTTCTATTTGCTTTAACCTTAAAAAACAAAGGGAAACAAATACAATCCCATATTAAGTGGGCTCCAGCAAGACCAGAATTGACTCACACCCGCCATGTGACCACCCAAGCTCCCCATGCAAGGTCAAACAACCGCAAATAGAGGAGAGAAGAAGGAGCTCCGAAAACCTTCACCAATGCAGAGCACACTTCAGCAGCAGGCTTCCATCACCCCGACACCTAACGAAGAAAGCACAATAAACCACACACAAAAAATCCCAATAGTAAGGACCACTGTACCCCCCTTACCTGGTCCTGGCTAGTGCATGAGATGAGGCACCTGATTCTGCCGCAGCAGTCAGTTTCTGCTTTCTCCATGCTGCACAGTGCAGCGGAATACTGAGAATGTGAAGTGGCCAGGACCCGGCAAGCTTTCACTACTACAGCGGCTTCCCTGCACTGCAGGAATCACCTTGTAAGTCCTGGGGTGCATGATATGCCCATATAACTCCGAAAAGCGTCGAGCACACAGGCACAGACAACCACGCTGGCCACTGCTCCCCTGGGCTGGTGGAGAAAAAAAAGGCACTGCAACACCCCCATCATCTGACAGGAGGGAGGGTGCAGGGATCGTCAGAAAAAACCCTGGGTAAGGCCACCACTACCACCCCCCCCTCCAGTGAGAGCATAGCCCCCACTACAAAAGTTGCCTGTAGAGCCTCCATAGTGGAGGAAACACCATAACAGAAGGGCATGGTGGAAGAGGTAGAACTTAAAGGCTTGCTGTGGTGTTTCTTTGGAATTTGGGTGCAGCAACTCTCTCTCTAGGTGCAGTCCTGATAGACAAATGGGGAAGTGTAAAAGGTTAATTATACCCGATGCTGGATGAAAACAAAGAGCTCAATGCCAATATTTGTTCAATGCTTCTTAAGTCCATGCACACACACCTTCCAGCCATGGTCCATGGATGAACTGCAGAAACCTATTAAAGAGCTGAATGGAAGAAGAGACCACATGAACCAGAAGCTTGAATTCAATAGACCCCCAGCTTTTTAAGAGCATTATTTAAGGCAGTGGTGGTCAACCTTCTTGACACAGGGGGCTTCAAGTGCAGACCCACACCACAGGCACCCAGGCACTCTGGAAGGGCATGGAGACTGGCACCCGGGCACTCTGGAAGGGCATGGAGACAGGCACCCGGGCACTCTGGAAGGGCATGGAGACAGGCACCCGGGCACTCTGGAAGGGCATGGAGACAGGCACCCGGGCACTCTGGAAGGGCATGGAGACGGGCACCCGGGCACTCTGGAAGGGCATTTTCCTTTTATCAGGAGAGCTCCATTTGCTTTAACCTTAAACAATAACAAAGGGAAACAAACACAATTCCATTTTAAGTGGGCTCCAGCAACAATTGACCCACACCCGCCATGTGACCACCCAAGCTCCCCATGCAAGGTCAATCAACCGCAAATAGACAAGAGAGGAAGGAGCTCCGAGAACTTTCACCAATGCAAAGCTGCCCCCACGCTGTAGCGCACTTCAGCAGCAGGCTTCCTTTACCCTGACACCTAGAGAGGAAGGCACAATAAACCACACACAAGTAATCCCAATAGTAAGGATAACCAAAAGGCACCACTGTACCCCCCTTACCTGGGCCTGGCTAGTGCATGAGATGAGGCACCTGCTTCTGCTGTAGCAGCTAACAGTCTCTGCTTTCTCCATGTTGCACAGAGCAGCAGAATTCTGAGAATGCGGAGTGGCCAGGACCCGCAGATCACATGTGGCAAGCCTCCACCACTGCAGCGGCTTCCCTTCACTGCAATAACCACCTTGCAAGTCCTGGGCTGCATGACACAAGCTCATATAACTCCAAACAGCATCGGGCACACAGGCACAGACAACCCTGCTGGCCACTGCTCCCCTGGGCTGGAGGAGGAAAAAAAGGCACTGCAACACCCCCATCATCCGACAGGAGGGAGGGTGCAGTGATGGTCAGAAGGCCCTCTGGAAGGGCTTGGAGACACGCAACCGGGGGCCCTCTGGAAGGGCTTGGAGACAGGCAACCTGGGCCTTCTGGAAGGGCTTGGAGACAGGCAACCGGGGCCCTCTGGAAGGGCTTGGAGACAGGCAACCGGGGCCCTCTGGAAGGGCTTGGAGACAGGCAACCGGGGCCCTCTGGAAGGGCTTGGAGACAGGCAACCGGGGCCCTCTGGAAGGGCTTGGAGACAGGCAACCGGGGCCCTCTGGAAGGGCTTGGAGACAGGCAACCAGGGCCCTCTGGAAGGGCTTGGAGACACGCAACCGGGGCCCTCTGGAAGGGCTTGGAGACACGCAACCGGGGCCCTCTGGGGCACTTGTCTGCCGGTTGCTGTGTGGAGAGGACACCCAATTTCCTTCCAACTTTATCCTCAAGATCGGCAGTACCTCCATTGGATTGTTTACACCATAAGGGATTGCTCCTGGCTCCTCCCTTTGAGGACTTCAGATGCCCAGCTATTTGTGGGGCACCTACCTGACCTGATCCTCCGGGGTTCCAAATATTCGATCAATCCACAAACTATACTGCTGCATACATTGCCAGATAAATCCACACCAATCAGATGTTTTTAACCTTTGTGCATGCAATGAAAGCCCAGTTATGACCTAACTCTAGTACCGCTTTGAACCACCCCTGAAGAAGCAGCAAGCATTTTGGCTTCGAAACATGTCAGGTTTCATAGTTCTAGCGTTATGAGTTTTGTCCCCCTGTCCATTTCATGCTTGTACATGTCTTTTTAACCCATTGTTTTTTGTATTCAATAAAATTTATTACCTTTTCTATTATATACAATTTTACCATTTTTATGTGCCTTCAAAGTCCCATTTAGGGGAACCCCTGTTTCTTTGGCTTGGAGACACGCAACCGGGGCCCTCTGGAAGGGCATGGAGACTGGCACCCGGGCACTCTGGAAGGGCATGGAGACGGGCACCCAGGCACTCTGGAGGGGCATGGAGACGGGCACCCGGGCACTCTGGAGGGGCATGGAGACGGGCACCCGGGCACTCTGGAAGGGCATGGAAACGGGCACCCGGGCACTCTGGAAGGGCATGGAGACTGGGACACGGGCACTCTGGAAGGGCATGGAGACTGGGACACGGGCACTCTGGAAGGGCATGGAGATGGGCAACCGGGCACTCTGGAAGGGCATGGAGACGGGCACCCGGGCACTCTGGAAGGGCATGGAGACGGGCACCTGGGCACTCTGGAAGGGCTGACATGGGCACCCTGGAAGGGCATGGAGACGGGCACCCGGGCACTCTGGAAGGGCTGACATGGGCACCCCTGATAGGATGGACACGGGCACCCCTGATGGGCTTACGCTATACAAAAAGAAGGTTTTGCTTGTAGTTCTACTATAAGTGGCTTTTTTCTTAATTTCCTTTTATCAGGAGAGCTCCATTTGCTTTAACCTTAAACAATAACAAATGGAAACAAATACAATCCCATTTTAAGTGGGCTCCAGCAACAATTGACCCACACCCGCCATGTGACCACCCAAGCTCCCCATGCAAGGTCAATCAACTGCAAATAGACGAGAGAGGAAGGAGCTCCGAGAACTTTCACCAATGCAAAGCTGCCCCCCAAGCTGTAGCGCACTTCAGCAGCAGGCTTCCTTTACCCTGACACCTAGAGAGGAAGGCACAATAAACCACACACGAGTAATCCCAATAGTAAGGATAACCAAAAGGCACCACTGTGCCCCCCTAACCTGGGCCTGGCTAGTGCATGAGATTAGGCACCTGCTTCTGCTGTAGCAGCCAACAGTTTCTGCTTTCTCCATGTTGCACAGAGCAGCAGAATTCTGAGAATGCGGAGTGGCCAGGACCCGCAGATCACATGTGGCAAGCTTCCACCACTGCAGCGGCTTCCCTTCACTGCAAGAACCACCTTGCAAGTCCTGGGCTGCATGACACAAGCTCATATAACTCCAAACAGCATCGGGCACACAGGCACAGACAACCCTGCTGGCCACTGCTCCCCTGGGCTGGAGGAGGAAAAAAAGGCACTGCAACACCCCCATCATCCGACAGGAGGGAGGGTGCAGTGATGGTCAGAAGGCCCTCTGGAAGGGCTTGGAGACACGCAACCGGGGCCCTCTGGAAGGGCTTGGAGACACGCAACCGAGGCCCTCTGGAAGGGCTTGGAGAACGGCACCCGGGCACTCTGGAAGGGCATGGAGAACGGCACTTCTACTTCTACTTCGTTACTATACATCTCTGCCGGGGTGCTAGGACAGCCTCTGCAGAGCTGGGTATTTTTTTGCCATGTTACTGGACGCTCATGCGCAATGCCTGTAGGCTCATGTGCCCTTTTGAGGAGGTGACAAACCTAGTCAGTCACACCGAAGGCACCATCAGAAACATCATCCCATATGTTTTATTCCTGGAGTGTGCCCTGCGAAGAGTGCTGGATCAGGCCGTAGATGAGCGTGAAGAGGAAGAGTTGTGGTCACCATCACCACCAGAAACAGCCTTATCATAGCTTGCTGGACCTGCGGCAACGCTGGAAGAGGAGTCTGAGGAAGAGGAGTCAGAGGAGGAATGTAGCTTTGAGGAGGAGGAACACCAACCACAGCAGGCATCCCAGAGTGCTCGTTGTCACCTATCTGGTACCCGTGGTGTTGTACGTGGCTGGGGGGGAAGAACAGACCTTCAATGAGATCAGTGAGGACAAGGAATTGGACATGAGTAGCTCGGCATCCAACCTTGTGCAAATAGGGTCTTTCATGCTGTCATGCCTTTTGAGGGACCCTCGTATAAAAAGGCTGAACGAGAACGACCTGTACTGGGTGGCCACGCTGCTAGACCCCCGGTATAAGCAGAAAGTGTCTGAAATGTTACCGAATTACCGGCAGTCGCAAAGGATGCAGCAGTTACAAAACAAGTTAAAAAGTATGCTTTACACAGCGTATAAGGGTGATGTCACAGCACAACGGGAATCTGACAGGGGAAGAGGTGAAAGTAATCCTCCTCCTACCACAACCACGCCGGCAAGGACAGGACGCTTTACAGACGTGTTGTTGATGGAGGACATGCGGAGCTTTTTAAGTCCTACGCATCGCCACAGCCCTTCGGGGTCCACCTTCAGAGAACGACTCGACCGACAGGTAGCAGACTACCTTGCCTTAACTGCAGATATCGACACTCTGAGGAGCGATGAACCCCTTGACTACTGGATGTGCAGGCTTGACCTGTGGCCTGAGCTATCCCAATTTGCCTTAGAACTTCTGTCCTTCCCCGCTTCAAGTGTCCTGTCAGAAAGGACCTTCAGCGCAGCAGGAGGTATTGTCACTGAGAAGAGAAGTCGCCTAGGTCAAAAAAGTCTAGATTACCTCACCTTTATTAAGATGAATGAGGCATGGATCCCGAAGGGAATGACAGTGGGGGATGCATTTGACTAAAAAAGGCCTGATGAGATGCCTTGAGCTAAAAATGGTCCACACGCTGCTGTATTTAATCTCTGCATGCCGGATGACTTACGTGACTTCTCCGCCACCAACTACGGTTCAAGCCACAATGTTTTAGTGAACTTTCTGCCTGAAAAACCTCAATTTTTCCGGCCGCTGCTACAGCAGCAGCTGAAACAATACCTACTTTTTTCAGGCATGTGTACATGCTTAATTTTTCTGGCCTCTGGTGCTACACTGTGGCTGCAAAAAAACAAAAAAAGGCACTGTTACGGACCGTTTCAGCAGACAAGGGGTTAAAATCCGTTTAGGCGATATGCCCCTTTCTGAGAGACAGGCACAGCTACTGCAGAACATCAAACTCCCGAACTGGATACAAAATAGCACTCCAACCTGGAACCTCACGAATAGCTGCTAGCAGACGAACAGGAAAAGCATACATCAGCTTACACTCCTAAAAAATCAGTCTCCAACAGCATACAGTGAATCCCCCCAATAACGAGACAAAGCTCCGAGATGAGGGTAAAACAGGAACAACATTTATTGGAAGAACACAGCACACTTTTATACAGAATTTGGAACATCCTTCCCCCAACAACCCGCTTTCCCATTGGTCAATTTCACAGTACCTGCAGTCCCCCATAAGGTCCTCTCCAGACATGCAAATGAGGGCTCGAAAATGAGTCAGTAGTGATTGGTCAGATAGCTTGACCAGGAGGGCTGCTATGCAAATGAGGACTTGAAAATGAGTCAACAGGGATTGGTCAGATAGCTTTGACCAATGCAAGGAGACAGAAGCCCCAGGGGGCAATCAATGTAAACTATAGTCAGACACAGAACAATGGTTCCCTAACGAGCCCTCAATACACATTACTCTGAGTGTCAATACCTCCCTTAGCAGACAACAGGTGAGGTCATTAGCACACCTGACAAAAGGTGAATGGGGAGCCACCTTAGACAGTCCGTCTCCTCAGAACTTCCTGGAATAACCATATTAGGAGTTGACTTCCTGTTCCTTACAGTTTACAGGAATAAGTTTTAGCTTCCAGGATAGAGGCAAGACTCCATTAGCCACATTGGTTAAAGAAACACAAAAAGACACAAAAATGCATAACTCCCAGTCTACTGAACAGAACCCCCACATTCAACCCATCCCCAGATAGCCTGGATCGGAGCGCTCAACATATCCAAACAGCACTCAGATGCCACAAACACAGTCAAATTGCCATGGGGTTTATATTTAGCATGGGCTGAGAGAGGGTCCATAGTCACCTTGCAGGAGGCGAGCAACCAGGCTTCTCCAATGCCCAGAGGCGAGATTGGTCTCGTCACATTTCTCCCTTTTTCCAAACAGACTAACAGGGTATCTGACCTTCTGCCGGTCAGTGCCCTTGTTAGTCCAGCAGCCCACCCACAAAACAGAAACAGCAGTACAGCCCACCCAAAAGAACTGGTTACTACACCTGGGTAGAAGAGAAATGTGTCCATGTCCAGGTGCCTCACCTTGGCTGTGTGGGGGACTGGTAGACTGCCTTGGTGGGATGCTGAGTGGGCAGAGACCAGCGGTACTCTGCCCTGTTGCAAGCGCTACCACGGAAGTAGCCTGGTTGTTGGAGGGGGAGACCGACTGTCTCCCCTTTAGATAACCCACCCTGCTGCTGTGGGGGAAGACCGACTGTCTCCCCTTTGGCTAAACAGCCCTGTTGCTGTGGCATGGAGACTGGGCTCCCAATTACCATTAAAATACTCTGCCGCTGTGGAATGGAGACTGGGCTCCCAATTCCCAATGAATCCATCTGCTGCTGGGGGACAGGACCAACTGTGTCTGCCCCCTGTAACTCAGCCTGCCGCTGTGGGATGGAGACTGGGCTCCCAATTCCCAACAAATCAAACTGTCCATGGGGAGAGGGGGTAACAAGCCTTTGCGGAGGGAGACCGACTGTATCTCCTCCCAACACAGAGTCCTGCTGCTGGGGAAAGGAGACTGGGCTCTCTATTCCCTGTAGGATACTCTCCCGCTGGGGAATGGAGACTGGGCTCCCAATTCCCGGCACATCACACTGCCGCTGGGGAATGGAGACTGGGCTCCCAATTCCCAAAAAATCACGCTGCCGCTGGGGAGGGAGGACACTGCTCTCCTCTCCCTGTACTTCACACTGCCTTCCAGGCATATAACTCTGCTGCTAGGGGGCAGGAACAACTACCTCTGCCCCCTGTAACTCAGCCTGCTGCTAGGGGGGGGGGGGACATTGCTCTCCTCTCCCTGCACTTTACACTGCCGCTGGGGAATGGAGACTGGGTTCTCCTCTTCCCTTAACTGTACCTGCCGCTGGAGTTCCTCCCAACATGCCAGCTGGCCCTCTCTCTCTGCCCTGTCTAGCAGAGTCCCGAACACTAAGTTCTTCACGAACCGCTTGGATCTCTCCAGTGGATTGGGTCCAAAGAAGCTCAGCCGTAACCACACCATACGGTCATATTCTTTCAGAGAATATCTGTACTCCACTGCTGGTTCCATCCTGTTGCTTTAAGGGTTGCTGTACTGAGACATGCGTTGCCCCCAACTTGTAAATCCACGGAATGGTGTCTCCTGTAGCTGTCCTTCTGGCTGTGGGAACGATCCCGCCGCTTGCCACCAATTGTTACGGACTGTTTCAGCAGACAAGGGGTTAAAATCCGTTTAGGCGATATGCCCCTTTCTGAGAGACAGGCACAGCTACTGCAGAACATCAAACTCTCGAACTGGATACAAAATAGCACTCCAACCTGGAACCTCACGAATAGCTGCTAGCAGACGAACAGGAAAAGCATACATCAGCTTACACTCCTAGCAATCAGTCTCCAACAGCATACAGTGAATCCCCCCAATAACGAGACAAAGCTCCGAGATGAGGGTAAAACAGGAACAACATTTATTGGAAGAACACAGCACACTTTTATACAGAATTTGGAACATCCTTCCCCCAACAACCGCTTTGCCATTGGTCAATTTCACAGTACCTGCAGTCTGCAGTCAGACTAACTTAAATCACTGCCCCACTGACACTAACAACCACTGGTACCCTAAAATAATTGTAAAAAATAATAAAACATTTAACTATAAATAGAAATAAAAACATACATTTGTAAAAAATAAAAAATGACTTCCACTGCCCTAATACACCCCCCCCCCAACACCACCATGAGAAATGTTTAAAAAAAATTGAATCGTTAAAAAAAAATACATTTGTAAACAAAAAAATTAAACAAAAATAAAAAGTCTACTGGCACCATTCACTGCTCTACTGACACCATCCAAATCTTCCCCCAAAAGATTGTGAAAAAATTATTAAAATAAATTATAACAAATATTTCACATTTAAAATTTTAAAAAACCCTTATTCTGCCCCCCCCCCAAAAGCACTGTGAAAACAATATGTAAAAATAAAATTAAAAATTATAGTGGCAAATAATATTGTAAAAAAATATAGAAAATAAAATAGTAAAAACAAAAAACTACTGACATTGTCCACTCCCCCCCCCCCAAAAAAAAAAAGCATTGTGCAAAAAATGTATTAAACGATCAATTAACCACTTAAGCCCCGGAAAATTTTACCCCCTTCCTGACCAGGTTCTACTTTGCGATTCGGCACTGCGTGTCTTTAATGGACAATTGCATGGTCGTGCGACGCTGTACCAAAATGAAATTGACGACCTTTTTTCCCCACAAACAGAGCTTTTTTTTGGTGGTATTTGATCACCTGTGCGATTTTTACTTTTTGCGTTATAAACAAAAAAAGAGCGTCCATTTTGAAAAAACAACAATATTTTTCACATTTTTTTTATCGGAAATTCCCCCAAAAAAATGTAAAATTCAAATTTTTTTAACATTTTGGCCAATTTGTTTTCTGCTACATATGTTTGGTAAAAAAAAATCTCAATAAGCGTATTTTGATTGGTTTGCGCAAAAGTTATTGCGTTTACTAACTAAGGGAAAGATTTCTGTAATTTTTGGTGTTTTCTATTTAACGAGTAATGGCGGCGATCTGCGATTTTTTTTGCGGGACTGCGACATTGTGGCGAACAGATCGAACCCTTGACTGACAATTTTGATACTTTTGGGGGTACCAGTGACATTACTACAGTAATCAGTGCTATAAATATGCACTGTTACTGTATAAATTACACTGGCAGGGAAGGGGTTAACTTTATTGGAGATGCAGGGGTTAAATGTGTCCCTAGGGGTCCGGACTTGCTAGGGAACGAGTGGGGGCGGGAGTGCGCCTCCGGTGGCGCACACTCGCCCCCTAGAGGCTCACAGGCTTTGCCTGTATTGGGCTGACCGCCGCAGTTAATAGTCGTGCGGCGGTCGGCAAGCGGTTAAAAAAACTAAACAATAAAATTATAAAAAATAAATAAAATAATAAAAAAAACTATTGACACCTTCAACTGTCTTACTGACACCATCCAGTGCTCTATTGACACCGCCCTCTACCCCCAAAAATATTGTAAAAACAATGATGAATAAATAAATATTATAAAAATAAAACATTTTTATTTTTTTAATTACTGTCTACTGCCCTATTGACACCATCCTCTGGTCCCCAAAAAACCTTTTTGAAAAAATAAAAAATAAATAAAAAATATGTAATTACATTGAATAAAAAATATGCATTTGTAAAAAAAAAAAAAAAAAAAATTAAATACAGATAAAAAACTACTGACACTGCACACTGCCCTACTGACACCATCCATTGCCACCCTCCCAGAGACAGCCCCTCCCCCATCTTCTCTGCTGTAAGCTGAGTCCTCAATGTAAAAACTGCTGACACTCCCCCTTCACTTTTACCCCTCCCCCCAATGTTTTCACCTGAATACGTCCTCTGTGTAGAGAAGTGATGACACGCCCCCTCCTACTGCACTGCCCCCTCCCCCTGCACTGCTTTTGAGCTTAATCTTCTGTATGGAGAAATGTTGGCACTCCCCTCCCCAACTCCTCTCCTGTGATTCCTATATGTAGAGGGGAATGTTTTCTTTCATCCCCTCCCCCACTCCCATTGCTTCAAGCTGACTCCACTGTTATGTGGATAAGTGCTGAGCTGACCCCTCCCCCATTATCTCTGGGCTTTACAGAGACTAAAGAGAAGAGCTGTTGAAGTCATTTGGCCAAAGAAAACAAAATCCCACCGAGGCCACAACAGGGCTGGTTTACAAAAATGAAATAAATATAAAAAATAAAATAAAATTGTAAAAATAATAAAGTAAAATAAAAAATATGGACACTGTCCACTTTACCCTCAATACAAATAATTAAGAAAAAATAATAAAAAAATAAAATTGAAAGAATATATATATATATATATATACACACACACATATACCAACACTGTCCATTACCCCAATGAACTGATACACCGCCCTAACCCCTCCCCCAAAAAAGCATTGTGAAAAAAAAATAAACAAATTCCAAAAAAGAAAACAATAAAAAAAATACACAAAACTGTAAAATATGCTGACACTGTCCATTGCTCTACTGAAACCTGCCTTACTGACACAGTCCACTACTTCCTTCCAGAAGCACTGAACAAATAAACTGTCAAAAATCCTAGAAAAAAAAATACTGACATTGTTCATACAAAAAAATCAATGTAAGAAAAAAATAATAATAATAAAAATGTAAAAAATAATAAAATTAAAAAAATAAAACTACTGACACTGTCCAATCTCCCAAAATAGACTTGTAAAAGATATTATGAAAAAAAGGACTGTGAAAAAAAAATTAAAAAATACATTTTAAAATAATTAAAAAGCAATAAAAAAAAATACATTTATAGAGAAAAATAAATTGAAAAAAACAAAAAGCAACAAAAAAAAAACACTGACACAATTAACTGGTTTACTATCACTGCTCCACTGAGACCATCCACTGTGCCCCTCTCAGAGGCACTGCGGGAAAAAAATCATAAAAACAAACAACATATTTTTTATAAAATATTAAAAAAAACATAATAATAACACATTTCTACTGACACTGTCCACTGCCCAATTGACACCAACCCCTTCCTGACATTGTAAAAAAAATGTAAAATAAGATTGTAAAAAATGTAAAAAATAAAATAAAAATATAAAACTTTTGAGAAAAGCATTGTTCAACTGACCAATTATTTAAAAAAAAAAAAAAAAAAAATGACACTGTACATTACTCTACTGACTCTGATGATTACCTTACTGGCACCATCCAATGTCCCTAAAAGCATTTTTTAACCACTTTACGTACGCTCACATTGCTGCTGCTGCAGCAATGTGGCTCGTTATCGACCAGCGACGTAGACCTACATCGCTGGACTCCTCCCCTTGCGTTCAGTCACAGCGGGAGTCGGGCCAGGGGAGGAGCGGCGGTGATCACCGCCGCTCTTCCCCGATCATCGGGGAATCGGGTGTGGAGATCCGCCCGCTTGTGTAAACAAACCTGAACCTGCGATCTGTGCCTGTGTCACTCAGCCACCTCCCCCCACACACGTTAGTAAGCACCAGGCATACATTAACCCCTCCCCCTCCAATAAAATTAACCCCTTCCCTGCCAGTGTCATTTTTACAGTAACAGTGCATATTTATAGCACTGATTACTGTAGTAATGTCACTGGTACCCCCAGTGTCAAAAATGTCAGTCAAGGGTCCGATCTGTCCACCGCAATGTCACAGTCCCGCAAAAAAAAAAAAAAAATCGCAGATCGCCGCCATTACTCGTTAAAAAAAAAACACCAAAATGACAGAAATTTTGCGCAAACCAATCAAAATCCTCTTATTGTGATTTTTTTTACCAAACATAGGTAGCAGAAAACAAATTGGCCAAAAATGATAAAAAAATTTGATTTTTACATTTTTTGGGGGGGAATTTCATAAAAAAATGTGAAAAATATTGTTATTTTTTCAAAATGTTCCCTCTTTTTTGTTTATAGTGCAAAAAGTAAAAATTGCACAGGTGATCAAATACCACCAAAAGAAAGCTCTGTTTGTGGGAAAAAAAGGACCTAAATTTAGTTTGGGTACGGCGTTGCATGACCACGCAACTGTCAGTTAAAGTCACACAGTGGCGAATCACAAAAAGTGGCCTGGACGTAAGACAGCTAAATCCTCCGGTGGTAAAGTGGTTAAAAATGCAACAAATACAAAATGTAACTATAAAATAAATTAGATTGTAAGAAAAAAAGATTACAGTAAACCCCCCTCCATTGCGGGGGTTACGTTCCGGACCCAGCCGCGAAAAGTGAAATTCCGCGAAATAGAAAAACCCTATTAAAATGCATTGTAGGCATGATTTTTTTTACTGTCACTGTACGTGTAGAAGCATTTTAAGGTCTTTAAACACACTTTTAAAACAATAGAAACTCATTTAAACACATAAAAGATACTTAGAGACAGAGCAAGAGCTATGAAAAACACAAAAATCTTTCATTTTTAATGATTTATATAGTAAAATAACATTACAAAAAAAACCGCGAATTACCGGGACCGCAAAAACTGAACCGCGATGTAGCGGAGGATTACTGTATAGAAAAAATAACATAAAATGAAAGAACAACTAACAATGTCCACTGCCCTAATGACATGATCCACATCCCTAACAAAAAAAAAATGAAATGTAAAAAAAATACATTTGTATTATAAATAAAACAATTAAATGACAATTAAAAAAAATACTTACACTGTCCACTGCCCTACTAACATGATCCACTGCCCTTTAAGAAGCACTATAAAAAAGCATTTAAAAAAAATGAATAATAAAATTGAAATTTAAAAGAAAAAATACATTTGTAAAAAAAAATGAAAAAATGAATTTACTGACACCATTAACTGCTCTACTAACACTGCTAAGTGCCCGGCTAAGGCTATCCAGTGCACCACTCCTAGAGGCACTGTAAAAAGAAAATATTAAAAAAGAAATTAAAAAAAATAAAAATATAATTTTTAAAAATATTAGAAACTAAAAAAAATAAAAACAGCAATTCTACTGACACTGTCTACTGCCCTACTGACACCCGTCACTTTCTAAACCTCCAATAGCAATGTGAAAATAAATAATAAAAATAAAAGGTAATAATAAAAATTAAAATAGTTAATAATTATAAAAAAATCGAAAACTATTGACAAATATATTTTTTCTACTACTCCATATGCACTGCTCCCCCAAAATGTTTGTGAAAAACTTCAAAGACAGACCGACTGGTCCCAGCACCCAGTCATTGTCATATTGGAGTATGGGACTTTGTAGGAATGGATGCAAATAAGTAATTGAGGTAAGCAAGAGCGATAAAATCCAAAAATGTATTACAAAAAATACATGTTAAAATTCAACATGATAAGGACATGCGTGATAACAAATACAGTACATATCAAATTGGATGAATAACAAACAGATGCCCTTTCATTCACCGCATTTATCAGACTGATTGCACAGAACTTGCTTCATCAGGAATGAGGGCAATATATTCATCTTCCGATACTTTAATAATATAAACACAACAATAAGTTATGAGGCAGTACATAATGACCAAATAATTTCACTCACATGCCTTATACAATTCCAATTCTTTTTCTTCAAATATTATAACAGCTTACCATTAGGGATGATCGAACGGTTCGGGTCGACCATCGGTTCGACCCGAACATTGGCTGTTCGAGGTTCGGCCGAATTTAGAACTTTTTGAACAAAAAGTTCGGAATTCGGCAACCAGAACCGACCAAAATGCAATGGGACAGCAAGTGGGCTTTAAAAGCCCATGATTGGACCAGAACCGTTAACAAAAGCCAATTGAGGGGGCAGGAGAATGCTAGGAATGTGATTGGAGTGACTAGGGGGTCCATAGACCAATCATTAGTGAATACGCCCCCCAGTATATAAGATAGCCCCCGCCAAATTCCTAGCATTGTTATACAGGGACATGGAAGAGAGTGGAAGCAGTTCGTGGACTACTGCTACAAAGTGTCATTTAGCATTTATTAGTGTGAGGAAAGGGATATCTAGTGTAGTTAGGGTGCTCTTTTACACTTTAGTTAGCTTTAATTTATTCTGTTTCTGTAGGGAAAGTGTTAAGTGTAAGGGGGCCGTAGTGTAGAGTAGGGTTATCTGACAGTGACTGCTATGGCAGGGTGAAAAAACCCTTCCATATCAGGGTGACCGCTATAGAGAAAAGCTAGTTTCTCTGAAGTCACTTTCGCTGCAGTAATATGGCTTCGTCCCCGTCAGCATTCTTTTTGGCTGCAGGCGTCTATAGGGATCTTTTGAGCACATGTTTGGAGTCAGACATGACATCTGAACATGTGTATAGGGGTATATATACACACCCATGTATGTATATATACACCTGCACATATATAGGTGTGAAAGGAGCAGAAAAAACTACTTGCACTAATGAAATAATTAACACCAATATAGTTACGCTCCTATCACACCTATATTTGTCTAAGTGTAAAATACATATTAGTATGTGTGTATATATACCACTATACACAAGTTCAGATGTTTCACCTGCCTCCAAAGAACCCAAAAAAATGCCCAAAAAAACGCTAGCGTCAAAAAAAACGCCCAGGTGTGTTGTTGCAGGCATTTTTTGGGGGTTTTTGGAGGCAGGCAAAACATCTGAACTTGTGTATAGTGGTATATACACACACATACTTATATGTATTTTACACTTAGACATATATAGGTGTTATAGGAGCGTAACCATATTAGTGTAAATGATTTCATTAGCGCAAGCATATATTTCTGCTACTATCACACCTATATATGTCTAGGTGTGTATATACATATAATACTCCTGACGCTGTTCACTGCCCTACTGACATAATCCACTGCCCCCCAGGAGCACTGTGAAAAAAGTGTTTCAACATAAATTAAATAAAAAATATAATTGTAAAAAAAATGAATAAATAAAAACTACTGACACCACTGTTCAGTGCCTACTGAGACCATCCACTGCCCCCCTCCCAGGGGCACTTTAACTGCTTGCCGACCGCCGCAAGTAGATTTACTGCGGCGGTCAGCCCCTGCCAGGCAGAGTGACGTTAATTAACGTCACTAGCCTGGGAGGGTCTGGGGAGCGAGCGCGCGCCCGCGGAGGCGCGCTCCCGCGCAGTCACGCACCCCCCCGCGCGTGTGACCAGCGGACCCGATGTCCGCCGGCCACTCGGCGATCGTCGGGGGAAGAGGGAGAATGTCAGGCAGCTTGTGTAAACAAGCTGCCTGTCATTCTCCTCGCTGTAAAGACACTGATTACACGGATCTAGTATGTAGATCCGTTGATCAGTGTCCTTACAGCTAGAGCCACAGCCAATCACAGTAAGAATCACGCCCCTAGGGACACACACAGCCCCTCCCTCCCAAATAAAGTTAACCCCTTCACTGCCAGTGTATTTTTACAGTAACAGTGCATATGTATAGCACTGATTACTGTAGAAATGTCACTGGTAACCCCAAAAGTGTCAAAAATGTCAGTCAAGGGTCCGATCTGTCCGCCGCAATGTCGCAGTACCGCAAAAAAAAATCGCAGATCGCCGCCATTACGCGTTAAAAAAAAAACAACAAAAATGACAAAAATCTTTCCCTTTGTTAGTAAACGCGATAACTTTTGCGCAAACCAATCAAAATACGCTTTTTGCGATTTTTTTTTACCAAACATAGGTAGGATAAAACAAATTGGCCAAAAATGTTAAAAAATTTTGATTTTTACATTTTTTTTGGGGAATTTCATATAAAAAAATGTGAAAAATATTGCTATTTTTGCAAAATTGTCACTCTTTTTTTGTTTATAGCGCGTGATCAAAAAATCGCACAGGTGATCAAATACCACCAAAAGAAAGCTCTGTTTGTGGGAAAAAAGGACGTCAAATTCGTTTAGGTACAGCGTCGCACGACCGCGCAATTGTCCGTTAAAGTCACGCAGTGCCGAATCGCAAAATACCCCCTGGTCTTTTAGCAGGAAAATCCTCCGGGGCTTAAGTGGTTAAAAAACGAAATTACATTATTTTTTGAAAATATATTAAAAAATAAAACTGTAAAACATATTAGAAGATAAAATAAAAAATATATATACTGACACTGTCCACTGCCCTATGGACAATGTTTGCCCTCCCCCCCCCCCCCCATAGCATTGTGAAAGTAATATTAAAAACAAATTGTAATAAAATTCTAAAAATGTAAAAGTGTAAATAAATATAAAAATAATATAATAAAAATAAAAAACTACTGATACCATCCACTGCTCTACTGATAATGTCCAATGCCCCCCCCCCCCCCGATTTTTTTTTTAAAGCATATATATATATATATAGTATAAATTATAGAATTGTTAAATAATAAAAAAATAAAATAATACAATTCTGACACTGTACACTGCTCTACTGAAACTCTACCTTATCCCTATGAATCACTAAGTATGGGGACTGGCATGATAATGCAGCCAGTTCTGACACCCTGCGTGCAGAAGTGATAGCCACCAAGAAGGCTACCTTCTGGGATAAAGTAAGCAAGGGAATCTCCCTGATGTTTTCAAAGGGAGGTTTCTGTAGAACCGACAAAACCAAATTAAGATCCCAGGGCGGTAAGGGCGAGCGGACTGGTGGAGCCAGGTGCCGCACCCCCTGGATGAAATTCCGCACCAAGGACTTGGTAGCTAAAGGTTTCTGAAAGAAGATAGCTAATGCTGAAACTTGACCTTTGATGGTGCTCAAGGCTAGTTTCTGCTCAACCCCCTTTTGCAGAAAGGCCAATATTCGAGTCACCGAATAGGTACGTGGAGGAATCCTTAAAGATTCGCACCACGCGATATACGTCTTCCATGTGCAATAATAGACCTTGCTGGAAGTCGCTTTCCTTGCTTTAATAAGGGTAGGAATAACTGAGGCTGACAACCCTCTGTCCTTCAGTACCTGGGTCTCAAGGGCCAGGCCATTAAAACCAGCGACTGTAAAGCACGATGGAAGATTGGTCCTTGAGACCGCAGACACTCCCTGAGACGATGTTCCCAAGGAACGTCCGCGACTAGCATGTCCAAGTCGGCCAGACCGGCTTGACGAGGCCAGCCTAGAATTTCTAGGACCACTGGCGCTGACTGGATCTGAACCAGGCGGCCCTAGAGCTATCTGGCCCCGACCATCCGACAAAGTCTGCTCGTTCTCTGTTCCCACACATTTATCAGACACCTGATTCCTGTCCGGAACGGTGATCTCTCCTGGTTGAACCTCAGGGACCAAAGTCACCTGGCTAGAGGCTTCTTGGTCTGTCTGTTCAACCGGATCCGATTCTTGTGGGGAACTGAGACTAATCTTTGGAAAAGGTAAAGAAAAAGATCTGTTCAGGGAACGGTAACTGCCACTCCCTGTAGTACTTAAATGTTGGAAGGGAAGAATCGCACCGGTAGCAGTGATCGATGCTCGATATAATGCCCTGAATACCGGTGAAGACGTCCCCCCACCCTCAAACCGGGTGGGGGCGCACCTTCAGGCTGTGTAATCCTTTGCTTCAGGTTTGGCTGAGTCGGTCTTTTGTTTGTCCGACCAGCCCTTCTTGAACCCTCCTGGAGGAGCCTTGCCTTTCCCACTTGTTCCAGCTGGGCGTACGAACCCTTTATGGGCGGTAAAGAAAGGTCCTCGCTTGTTAAGAGGTCCCTTAGCTTTAGCAGCCTGTGGCAAGAAAGTGGCATCCTTAATGATCTCATCTAGGGTGGCCCCAAATAGGCGATTCCTCTGAAAGGGGAGATTCGTCAAGGTCTTTTTGGAACCTAGGTCCGCTGACCAGCATTTTAACCACAGCACACGTCTGAGGATAACCGCTGACATAGATGCATGCCCTAATAGGGGGGTAGCATCCAAGGCTGCGTCACAGACAAACTGTAGCCCTTGTATAATCTGTTCCATCAATTCAGATGTTCCCTGGGGGATATCTTTCCCCCTCAGGTCCTGGCGTACCAATCTAGCCCATTCCGTAAGTGTCTGGGAAACCAGACCAATGACAATTACTGGTCTAAATGCTGACCCTATCAGGGAAAAGATAGTGCGGGACTCCGCTTCCACCTTCCGATCCACCGGATCCTTAAAGGACGAAGTGTCCTCTACTGGAATAACCGTGGCTTTATTCAGTCTGGAAATAGGTGGGTCTACCACTGGTGGTACCGTCCATTTCTTAATGAGGGATTCCTCAAACGGATAGCGTCTAGCAATACGTTTGGAAATAGTAAAGGTACGCTTAGAATGCTCCCATTCTTCTTTAATTTTATTACCAAAACACTTGGGTACAGGAAAAACCTTCACCGTTTTGGTGGGTTTGTTAGTACCAAAGGGAATCTCTGTTTCAGTTGCCTCTGCCGGTGAAACCTCAAGTCTTAAGGTTTCCCGAACCGCCACAACTAGTGCGTCCACCAATGCTTCTTCCCGAATTATGGCGGAAGTATGAACGTCCTCCTCACTGTCTGAAGGAACTTTACCCGAGACAACAGCCCTTGCAGAGGGACCTGCAGCTGCAATGACCATCTCAGACTCTGAGTCCGAAGTGTCAGATGATATAGGGGTAGGCGGGGGTCGCTTTCTTGACCCCCGTTCCTGACAGGCCGCCTCCACCCGAGCCACCATCGACTCCAAAACTGCTGTAAATGCATCCATACTCTGTGCACCGGCGGGTCCCGTGGCCCCCTCGAGGGAAACAGGTGGGGGTACTTGAGTGGCAGGGTCCATGATAATTCCAGTTACTACCCGGAAAATTCAATCCAAAATAAAACTTTTTTTTTTTTCTTTCAGACCCCCAGCGCCACAAAGCCCCTCAGTGTTACCTGCTAGGGATCCCTATCGAGCGAGAGAGAGAGAGAGATAGACCCCCAGGCTCACCACTTGATGCTCAGAGTTCACTGCAACTAGTCTCAGCACTGTCTCGAACAGACAGGAAGTCTCTTGGCTGGCTGCCCGGGAAGAAAGGAGGCGGCTCCGCCCCTCTGTACGCCTTCCGGTGCCTCCCCTAGCTCCACGAGGTGTTTGGGTCACCTCAAACATGGCCGCCCCCATGCTGAAGACACGAGGCTACGCCAAAATGGCGGCCTCGTGCGATCTACGGCGGTCTGTTACAGAATAGCGGCGTGACTGCAGAGTATCTCGGCATCACAAAACTTTCTCTTCATGGAGATCAGCTTGGCCGGCGGTACCGGACCCTGGCGGACCGCGTGGCCGTCGGGAGGCATGCTATAGCTGGAGGAATGACCTGGAAAGCCGCATACATGTCCTGTGGCTTCTGACAGGTAGGATACTTTCTCTTATCACAGTAAGATTCCAGTACTGCCACTGATTACAATCATTTAAACATACTTGCAATTAGATTGTCAGCTCCCAAACCAAGCCTCCTGGCTTTTTGTACACAAAAATCACACTCAAAATAGGGGGATCTGTGCCATGTTATAGGATAGAGGGGAACCCATCCTTACCATACAGAGAGGGGCCCGCGTTCACCACAGGACCCGTCAGGGGAAATGGGGGAACATACTACTCACCGTACCGGAACCAGGCGGGTGCCAACTCCTGACAGTACCCCTCTCCACCGAAGTTGGAGGGCTGTCGACCAATATGGGCGCCGTGACTCATGGTCTTTGGCGTTTCAGCGAGACGTTTAACTCGCAGGGTCAGTCCCCGTCCAGTGGGACTATGTCGCGGCCGACCCAGCGCGGAGCTATGGCCTGCACGCGCTCGTAGGCTGAACTGGGGTGACCACTGGATCTCAACATCCCGCCCGTCGCCCAGTTCAGCTTTCTTGCTTGAAGATCTCACAGGAACACTGGAGAAAAAAAGCTGTCTAAAAATCTTTTTAAGAAAAAAATCCTGCCAGGACCGAAGATCCCAGCAAGGTATCTAGGTCCTTACTCCTGAATAGACAGAAAAAAAAATGATTTGCTGTAGCAGAGAGCGAGAGGATATACCCTCGGGGACTGCCCCTAGGGTGTGGCCAGAGCATTTTATTTCCTGTCTAGTCCTACTCCTGTGGAGGGCAGCATAACCCGAGGGTGTTGAATCACCGAGGACTACGTCTGTCAATGAGCGATAGAGAAAATCATTTGTGTCCGGATAGAATTGAGGGACAGGTCAGAGTGTGTTAGGCAGGGCGAGTTGTAGGGCATTTTAGGGCGAGGCTGCTGATTTTTAGGGTCAGTGTTCTACAATCGATATTGCTGTGTGTGTGTGTGGGGGGGGGGGGGTTTGCAGTGACCGATCTTATCAATCCTTTTAGGGAGAGGCTGGAGATAGGCAGGTGTCAGTGGTCCACATCGATTTTGCTGTGTGTGGGGTGCAGTGAACACAATCTTTTTTTGCCCACTGAGGAGGAGGGAGAAAAGTCTTTTTCTATCAGTCACTGTGTGCAGCGTTTTTCCTTCAGTGCTGTGCTGTGCTGACTGTGATAATACACTGCTGTGTTCAGTGTTCACATGTGCTATTATTGAGAGATTTCAAAAGTTATACACTTTTTTCTATTCCACTATTCAATATACACCCTTGGGTTAAAAAAATTAAATTGTGGCATAGTCTGTACTAATCTAGTTAAAAATTACAAACTTAAAAGGGGAATTTTTTTTTTCCCTCCATAGCCTGCAGCAGAGCTGGTCCATGTCGATTTTGCTGTGTGTGGAGTGCAGTGAAAACAATCTTTTTTGCCCACTGAGGAGGAGGGAGAAAAGTCTTTTTTCTATCAGTCACTGTGTGCAGCGTTTTTCCTTCAGTGCTGTGCTGTGCTGACTGTGATAATACATTGCTGTGTTCACATGTGCTATTATTGAGTTGTTTCAAAAATTATACACTTTTTTCTATTCCACTATTCAATATACAGCGTTGGGTTAAAAAATTAAATTGTGGCATAGTCTGTACTAATCTAGTTAAAAATTACAAACTTAAAAGGGGAATTTTTTATTTCCCTCCATAGCCTGCAGCAGAGCTGAATGATATAAGACACTGCTGTTCACATGTGTTATTGATAAATCACACCAATTTTATATCATATTTTCTATTCCGCTATTCAATAAAAACCTTTGGGTATAAACAATTAAATTGCGGGATAGTCTGTGTTGGTACGTGTGAGATACACCTTTCCAATTTTTGGGGTGCATCTCATACTTCCGAGGATTTGAGGGTGCTGCCTGTTCCGAACTCCTCCTACTCCTCATCCTGCCTTTGGGGGTACAAAAAATAGTAATTGGGGCCTAGTCTGGTTCTGTATGTGTGAGATACATACACCGTTTTTTGATAATATTTTCTATTCCGCTATTCAATAAAAACCTTTGGGTATAAACAATTAAATTGCGGGATAGTCTGTGTTGGTACGTGTGAGATACACCTTTCGAATTTTTGGGGTTCATCTCATACTTCTGAAGATTTGAGGGTGCTGCCTGTTCCGTACTCCTCCTACTCCTCATCCTGCCTTTGGGGGTACAAAAAATAGTAATTGGGGCCTAGTCTGGTTCTGTACGTGTGAGATACATAGACTTTTTTGGATAATATTTTCTATTACGCTATTCAATAAAAACCTTTGGGTATAAACAATTAAATTGCGGGATAGTCTGTGTTGGTACGTGTGAGATACACCTTTCCAATTTTTGGGGTGCATCTCATATTTCTGAAGATTTGAGGGTGCTGCCTGTTCCGAACTCCTCCTACTCCTCATCCTGCCTTTGGGGGTACAAAAAATAGTAATTGGGGCCTAGTCTGGTTCTGTTCGTGTGAGATACATACACCGTTTTTTGATAATATTTTCTATTCCGCTATTCAATAAAAACCTTTGGGTATAAACAATTAAATTGTGGGATAGTCTGTGTTGGTACGTGTGAGATACACCTTTCCAATTTTTGGGGTTCATCTCATACTTCTGAAGATTTGAGGGTGCTGCCTGTTCCGAACTCCTCCTACTCCTCATCCTGCCTTTGGGGGTACAAAAAATAGTAATTGGGGCCTAGTCTGGTTCTGTACGTGTGAGATACATTCACCGTTTTTTGATAATATTTTCTATTCCGCTATTCAATAAAAACCTTTGGGTATAAACAATTAAATTGCGGGATAGTCTGTGTTGGTACGTGTGAGATACACCTTTCCAATTTTTGGGGCGCATCTTATACTTCATATTTCTGAAGATTTGAGGGTGCTGCCTGTTCCGAACTCCTCCTACTCATCCTGCCTTTGGGGGTACAAAAAATAGTAATTGGGGCCTAGTCAGGTTCTGTACGTGTGAGATACATACACCTTTTTTTGATAATATTTTCTATTCCGCTATTTAATCTACACCTTTGGGTAAAAACAATTAAATTGCGGGATAGTCTGTGTCGGTACGTGTGAGATACATACACCTTTTGATATCATATTTTCTACTCCGCTATTCAATCTACACCTTTGGGTAAAAACAATTAAATTGCGGGATAGTCTGTGTCGGTACGTGTGAGATACACCTTTCAAATTTTTGGGGCGCATCTCATACTGCCGAGGATTTGAGGGTGCTTCAGTCTGCCTCCTGCCTGTTCCGAACTCCTCCTACTCCTCATCCTGCCTTTAGGGTACAAAAAATTGTAATCGGGGCCTAGTTTGTGTTTGTACGTGTGAGATACACCGTTTTGTAAAATTTGTCCTATTCCGCTATTCAATATACACCCTGTTTGAGTGTAAAAAATTAAATTGCGGGATAGTCTGTATCGGTACATGTGAGATACACCTTTTTAAATTTGTTTCGCGCATCTCCTTCTACAGCTGAGGATTGCAGGGCGCTTCAGTTTGCCTCCTGTTCCCAACTCCTCCTACTCCTCTTCCTCATCCTGCCTTTAGGGTACAAAAAATTGTAATCGGGGCCTAGTCTGTGTGTGAGATACACCGTATTATAAAATTTTTCCTATTCCGCTATTCAATATACACCCTTTTGGGCATAGTTTGCATATTTGACTGTGAGATACACCTGTGTGATACTGTTGTTGTTTTGTTCCGCTATTCAATAAACACCTTTCTAGGGCAAGATCATAAATTACAGAAATATGAGGAGACCGTCAAATAGGGGCCGTGGCCTGGGTCGTGGTGCTGCTGGTAGAGCTCCTGTTGCAAGGAGAGGACGTGGTCGATCTGTGCCAGCTACACGCACAAGTGAAACACCTTCCTCAAGTGTGAGTAGGCGACAGAACCTGCATCAGTATTTGGTAGGGCATCATACGCCTCTAGAAGTGATGAGACCAAAACAAGTAGAGGCGATAGTAGATTGGTTTGCTGCTGACAGTGCCTCTAGTTCCTTCACATTATCTCCCACCCAGTCTACTGCAGAAAGGTCAGAGTTGGCACCTGCAGCCAATGTCCAACCGTCTTTCACCTCACCCCCTTGCAAATCAGGCAAGCAGCCTGAGCCCCAAGCCATACAGCAGTCTCTTCTTTTTGATGACTCTGTCAGCAGGGTTTCCCAGGGCCATCCACCTAGCCCTGCCCCAGAAGTGGAAGAGATTGAGTGCAGCGATGCCCAACCACTTATTTCTCAAGATGAGTACATGCAAGGACCATTGCAGCACGTCTCCGATGATGACGAAACGCAGGTGCCAACTGCTGCGGTGTTCAGAATTGTGGAGACCGACAAGGAGGGCAGGGGTGAAGACTGGGTAGAAGATGATGTGGAGGATGATGAGGTCCTCGACCCCACATGGAATGAAGGTCATGCAGGTGATCTGAGTAGTTTGGAGGAAGAGGCGGTGGTCGCACAGACCCACCAGCACAGCAGAAGAGGGAGCAGGGTGCAGAAGCGGAGCGGCCGTGCCCTACACACTACGCCTGCTACTGCCCAACGCAGCAAGGGAACAAGCGCAGCAAAGCCAGCTCAAAGGAGTTCTCTAGTGTGGAAGTTCTTTAGAAAATGTGCTGATGACAGGACACGAGTGGTTTGCACCCTGTGCAATCAGAGCCTGAAGCGAGGCATAAACCTTCTCAACCTGAGCACAACCTGCATGATCAGGCATCTAAGTGCAAAGCACGAGCTGCAGTGGAGTAGACACCTTCAAAACCAAGAAACGTCTCTGGCTCATCCTGCTTCCTCTCGGCCACTCCATCCACATCTGTAGTGATACCGGCCGGCACCTGCCACCCCGCAAACAGACGATCTGTCAGCAACACCACCACCTGGGTCACCAACCATCTCCACAATGTCCCGTGGAATCGTTCAGCTTTCCATCTCCCAAACACTTGAGAGGAAGAGGAAGTACCCCCCTACCCACCCGCGATCCCTGGCCCTGAATTCTTGAGGCCAAGAAAAAGGCCAAAATTCTTGGCCTTTGAAATGCTGTCATTCCGTCTGGTGGAGACGCACGGTTTTAAAAACCTTATGTTGGTGGCTGTCCTACAGTATGTCGTGCCCAGCCGCCACTACTTTTCCAGGCAAGCCATACATTCCCTGCACAACCAAGTGGGGGAAAAAAATCAGGTGTGCACTGCGCAACGCCATCTGTGGCAAGGTCCACCTAACTACCGATACGTGGACCAGTAAGCATGGTCAGGGGCGTTATATCTCCCTAACGGCACACTGGGTAAATGCAGTGGCGGATAGGCCTGAGGCGGGTAGCAATTTGGCGCATGTCCTTCCACCACTGAGGATTGCAGGGCGCTTCAGTTTGCCTCCTGTTCCTAACTCCTCCTACTCCGCTTCCTCATCCTCTACCGCCTCCTCATCCGGACAGCGTAACACCTTCACCACCAACTTCAGCACGGCTAGGGGTAAATGACAGCAGGCAGTTTTAAAACTTGCCTGTTTGGGGGAAAAACCACACACCGCGCAGGAGTTGTGGAGGAGCATGGAACAGCAGACAAATGAGTGGTTGCTGCCAGCGAGCCTCAAGCCCAGCCTGGTGGTGTGCGATAACGGGCAAAATCTCATAGCAGCTCTGGGCCTAGCCGGTTTGACGCACATCCTTTGCCTGGCGCATGTGCTGAATTTGGTGGTGCAGAGGTTCCTTAAAAACTACCCCGATATGTCAGAGCTGCTGCAGAAAGTGCGGGCCGTCTGTGCGCACTTTCGGCGTTCTCACCCTGCTGCTGCTCGCCTGTCAGCACTGCAGCGTAACTTCGGCCTTCCCGCTCACCGCCTCATATGTGACGTGCCCACAAGGTATAACTCCACCTTGTACATGCTGGAAACACTGTGCGAGCAGCAGCAGGCCATAGTGGAGTTTCAGCTGCAGCACGCACGCGTGAGTCGCTCTGCGGAACAGCACCACTTCACCACCAATAACTGGGCCTCCATGCGAGACCTGTGTGCCTTGTTGCGCTGTTTTAAGTACTCCACCAACATGGCCAGTGCCGATGATGCCGTTGTCAGCTTAACTATCCCACTTCTATGCCTCCTTGAAAAAACTATTTGGGCGATGATGGAAGAGGATGTGGCACAGGATGAGGAGGAGGAGGAGGATGAAGAGGTAACATTTCCAAGGCTTTCAAGGTAGTCATTCACAAGGGGCTCCGAGGGTGGGTTCCTGCACACACAAACGCCAGGGACACAATTGTCCAGCAGGGGCACAGTTCTGGAGGATGAGGAGGAGGAGCTGGAGGAGGAGATGGAACCATGTTCACAGCAGGGTGGCACCCAGGCCAGCTCATGGCCATCACTGTTGTGTGGCTGGGGGGATACAGAGGACACAGACGATACACCTCCTACAGATTACAGCCTTTCGTTGCCTCTGGGCAGCCTGGCACACATGAGCGATTACATGCTGCAGTGTCTCCACAACGACCGCCGAGTTGCCCACATTCTAACTTGTGCTGATTACTGGGTGGCCACGCTGCTGGATCCCCGTTACAAGGACAACGTACCGTCCTTAATTCACTCATTGGAGCGCGATCGCAAGATGCGTGAGTACAAGCACACGCTGGTAGACGCGATGCTGCTGGCATTCCCACCTGACAGCGGGGCCACAGTGGAAGCACAAGGCAGAGGAGGAGGAGGAGGAGGAAGAGGTCGCCAACGCAACCAGGGCACCGCCAGCACCTCAGAAGGCAGGGTTAGCATGGCCGAAATGTGGAAAAGCTTTGTCAGCACGCCACAACAAACAGCAGCTCATATGGAACGTCTTAGCAGGAGGCAGCATTTCACCAACATGGTGGAGCAGTATGTGTGCACACGCCTAGACGTACTGAATGACGGGTCTGCCCCCTTCAACTTCTGGGTCTCCAAATTGGGCACATGGCCTGAGCTTGCCCTTTACACCTTGGAGGTGCTGGCGTGCCCTGCAGCCAGTGTATTATCTGAACGGGTATTTAGCACGGCTGGGGGCGTTATCACAGACAAGCGCAGCCGCCTGTCCAGAGACATTAACATGAACCAAACATGGATCCCACGGGACTTTTCCGTACCTTGTGTAGAATAGCGATGGATACCGACCTAACCCAGCCATTGTTCTATTTTTGCTCTTTCTCACTCTTTTGGGGTGTACCCTCATTTAAAATTTCTGAAAAAAAGCAGTATTGGCTACCTCGTCCTCCTCAGGGCCAGATTAACATAGGGGCTATTGGAGCTGCAGCTCCAGGCCCCTACCTTAATATAGGCCCCGGGTTGGCCATATTCACTGTTACCGCTCTTCTGTCACTTGTAAACACAGAAGTCTGGCTTCTATGCTCGCTTCCCCAGGCAGCTCCCTCAGAACCTCCCCACACAGCACGAAGGCCGGACAAGGAGGGACAGTTGCCGATGCATGGATGTGTTTATGGGCTTCAGAGACAGCATCCCATGTTGAATTAGGCATGCATGGCTGCACCCTTCCTCCTCTGGGTGCATGCCAAGCCACGGCCCTTAAGGCCCTTCAAAATCCTCAGCACCAAGCCCATGATGCTCTTAATCCAGCCCTGGTCCTCCTCCACCGCCGCTTCCACCTACACCGCCCATAGGTGTGCGCAGCCTATTGCATTAGGGTGTGCACCCCAAAGTTTAAATACACATGCATGTGTTTGCCTACATGTACATGGCCCCGATACATTACTCTCCCTGCTGACAAAGTGAAATAGAGCAGAGTAGGTCCGAGGGAGATCTTTCCCATCTCCTCACTGGCAAACAGAGCGATAATGCTATGTGCCCTAGGTGATTGTGCGCACGCCTATGACACCGCCACATCCACCACCACCTCAACCTCCCTCCTACTCCATATGGGCCTCGTCCTTCAGAGATGAAGAACATTGTTTTATTTTTCGGTTTTTTTTTTGTTGTTTTAAGTTATTTCCCTATCCACATTTGTTTGCAGAGCACTTGCCATGTTCTTAACTACGTTTTGCTGCCATTTGCAGCACTCTTGCCCTTTCCATTTGTGTTTTAGAGCCATTTTAGTGCCTAAAAGTTCGGGTCCCCATTGACTTTAATGGGGTTCGGTGTCCGGGAAAAGTTCGGCAAAAGTCCGGGACACGGACCCGGACTTTTTTTTCAAGTTCGGCCGAACCCGCCGAACACGGACATCCAGGTGTCCGCTCAACTTTACATTGCGCCTTTTTTGCAAAATGGTGAAAAATGAACGTACCCAAAAATTTCTCTAAAAATCTGGAGGTTTTCATAGTTACATAGTTAGTGAGGTTGAAAAAAGACACCAGTCCATCCAGTTCAACCTATGATGAGTGTGTGTATAAGTTACTATGTCAATAGTACATTGTATACCCCTGTATGTTGTGGTCGTTAAGGTGCCCATCTAATAGTTTTGCACCGCTTGTGGAAGAGAATTCCACATCCTTACCGCTCTGATGGTATAGAACCCTTTAGGCCACAGGTGGCAAACAAAAGGCCCGTGGGCTGAATCCGGCCAGCCGGGTATTGTGATGTTGCCTGCGGAGCAGCCGCCAGCCGCCAGCTGCTTTCTGCTGTCACGGAACAAGTCTCCTTGGCAACAGGAGTAAACACACTCTCCTGCACTCTCCTCCTCCTCCTCTCCCTGGCTGTGTGTAGCTGAGCGCATGATGCTGTTGATTCAGCATAGTCTGTCAGTGGCAGAGGTACCTGGCGGCTCCAGTGGCTGTGTGTTCTAATCTGCATCAAGCAGCTGCATCTTGAGGGTGGGATTTTGAGGACTTGTAGCAGTAGTGGCCATGAAAGCATTCTGTAAATGCCATCTTAAATCAGGTAGGAGAGAGTACAGATGTGTGGTTTTCTTTGGAAGGTGGGGGGATGGGGCAGAGTGCTGGGTGCGGATGTCCGAACCCAGGATCAGCAGTGGAAATGAGATGTTGCACAGTGGGCACAGCGCACCTCTGAACCCTGCACTCTGTACATAGTAGACCCCTGAACCCTGCTGTCTGTACGTCGTTACCCCTGAACCCTGCTCTCTGTACATAGCGCACCCCTGCCCTCTGTACATAACGTGCTGCTGACCCCTGAACCCTGCTCTCTGTACATAGCGGACCCCTGAACACTGCTCTCTGTACATAGCGGACCCCTGAACCCTGCTCTCTGTACATAGCGGACCCCTGAACCCTTCTCTCTGTACGTAGCGGACCCCTGAACCCTGCTCTCTGTACGTAGCGGACCCAAGAACCCTGCTCTCTGTACGTAGTGGACCCCTTAACCCTGCTCTGTGTACGTAGCGGACCACTGAACCCTGCTCTCTGTACATAGCGGACCCCTGAACCCTGCTCTCTGTACGTAGTGCACACCTCTGAACCCTGCACTCATGATGAAATTGAGTTTGACACCCCTGCTTTAGGCAATTTAGGTTAAACTGCTTTTCTTCTCATTTTACCAAATGGCCGTGAGTCCTTTTATATTCCCTTTCACTGAATAGTTTGTCGCCAGTACTGTATTTGTACATTGATATCATATCTCCTCTCAAGTGTCTCTTCTCCAGAGAGAATAAGTTCAATGCTTGTAGTCTTTTCTCAGAGCTGTGATCCTCCAGTCGCTTTATTAGCTTTGTTGCCCTTCTCTGGACTCTCTCCAGTTCCAGCTCATCCTTCCTGAGGAGCGGTGCCCAGCGTAGATGAAAGTCTAATGGCCTACAAGGGAAGGCTCAGCTGGGTGCAATACATTGCATCAAAGAGGGCACGATTTGGCGTAAAAATCCTACATGCTATGCAAATCGTCAATGGGCTACATTTGGAATTCAGTGATATACACTGGAAAAGGAACAAAATTTGATGAAAAATACAGCAATTATGGAATGGCAACATCTTCTGTTCTTTCACTAATTGAGCCATTGCTAAATCAGGGCTATTGTGTAACAACGGAAAACTTTTAGGTATCTCCTGAACTTTATGAGGTTCTACAGTTACATAGTTGCATAGTTACATAGTTAGTGAGGTTGAAAAAAGACATCAGTCCATCCAGTTCAACCTATGATGTGTGTGTGTGTGTTTGCTTTTAACCGTACATTGTATACCCCTGTATGTTTTGGTCTTTAACCGCCTTAGCGGTAAACCCGAGCGTGACTCGGGGTAGGAATTTTCTGCTATTAGCGGTATCCCCGAGTCACGCTCGGGGTCAATGGGCAGAGCGTGCAGACAGCGCAGCGGAGCTTCTCTTACCTTATCCTGGCGATCCAGCGATGAGCTCTCATTGCTGTGACCGCCAGCGAGATCTCCGCCGCTCGTCTGTCGGTAGGAGGACTTCCTAGTTCCGTTCCCTGCAGCAGCAATGCTGCATGGGAGCGGAACTAGGGAGGGGAATTAAAAAAAAAAAAAAACGTTGCACAAAACACATAACACATTTTATATTATATATATGCATATATATATATATATATATATATATATATATATATATATATATATATATATATATATATATACATATATATATATATATATATATACATATATATATATATATATATATATATATATGTATATACATACATATATACATATATATATATATATATATATGTATATATATATATATATATATGTATATATATATATATATATATATATATATATATATACCTATATACACACACACACACACACATATATATATATATATAAAATTATATTATTGATTCGATTATAATTCATGCGTTATATATATATATATATATGTATATATATATATATATATATACCTATATACACACACACACATATATATATATATATATATATATATCTATATACACACATATATATATAATATATAGCGCATGAATTATAATCCAATCAATAATATAATTTTATTATATATATTATATATTAAATAATAAAATAATATTATTGATTCAATTATAATTCACTTGTTTGTGTTTCAAATTTATCACATCTGGGATGTCTACTAGAGTCTTGTTTTGGTCAGGTTTAAGTCAGTAATTACTAAGAATTGTAGGCCTATAATACATAACGCCAAATTTCCATGAAAAGAATTGTACCGCTTTTGGAACAGAATTCCTGACAGAATCATACCGCCAGGGAGGTTAAGGTGTCCATCTAATAGTTTTTTGAAACTATCAATGCTCCCTGCTGATACGACTGCTTGTGGAAGAGAATTCCACACCCTTACCGCTCTTACAGTGAAGAACCCCTTACGCACTTTAAGATTAAACCGCCTTTCCTCTAGTTTTAGTGAGTGGCCACGTGTCTTATTGTATCTCTTTTCACTGAATAGTTTGTTCCTTATGCTCGGGTCACCAGTACAGTATTTGTACATTGATATCATATCCCCCCTCAATCGTCTCTTCTCCAGAGAGAATAGGTTCAGTGCTTGTAGTCTTTCCTCATAGCTGATGTCCTCCATTCCCCTAACTATTTTTGTTGCCCTTCTCTGGACTACATTGATATCATATCCCCCCTCAATCGTCTCTTCTCCAGAGAGAATAGGTTCAGTGCTTGTAGTCTTTCCTCATAGCTGATGTCCTCCATTCCCCTAACTATTTTTGTTGCCCTTCTCTGGACTTTCTCCAGTTCCAGCACATCCTTCCTGAGGACCGGTGCCCAGAACTGGACAGCATACTCCAGATGTGGCCGGACCAGAGTCTTGTAGAGAGGGAGAATAATCTCTTTATTTCTGGAGTGAATCCCCTTTTTTATACATCCCAGTATTCTGTTGGCTTTGCTTGCGGCGGCTTGGCATTGCATGCCACTGCCAAGCTTGTTGTCTACCAGTACCCCCCAAGTCCTTTTCCATCCTAGACTCCCCCAGAGGTTCCCCCCCCTAGTGAGTAGCTTGCTTTCTGGTTTCTGGCCCCCAAGTGCATTACTTTAAATTTTTCAACATTAAACCTCATCTGCCATGTAGTTGCCCATCCCGTTATTTTGTTCAGGTCCGCTTGCAAGGTTTCCACATCCTGCATAGAAGATATTGGCATGCCTAGTTTAGTATCATCTGCAAATACTGAGATTGTACTCGATATCCCCTCCTCTAGATCATTTATGAATAAATTAAACAGGTTTGGTCCCAGGACAGAACCCTGGGGGACCCCACTTTCCACCCCCGCCCAATCCGAGTACTCCCCATTAATCACCACCCTCTGGACTCTCCCCTGGAGCCAGTTCTCTATCCAGGTACTCACCTTATGGTCCATACCTACCTTCCTTAGTTTGTACAGTAAGCGTTTGTGGGGAACGGTGTCAAAGGCCTTTGCAAAGTCCAGATAAACCACATCCACCGGCTTACCTTTATCTAGATGGCAGCTCACTTCATCGTAGAAGGTTAATAGATTGGTTTGGCACGAACTATTTTTCATGAATCCATGCTGATTACTACTTATAATACCATTTTCATTACTAAAGTCTTGTATGTGGTCCCTTAACATCCCCTCCAAAATTTTGCAGACTACTGATGTTAGGCTGACCGGCCTATAGTTACCCGGGATATATCTCGGCCCCTTTTTAAATATCGGTACCACGTTGGCTTTTTTCCAATCAGCTGGCACCATACCCGTCTGTAAACTATCCTTAAAGATCAAGAATAATGGTCTGGCAATCACCTGGCTGAGCTCATTGAGAACCCTCGGGTGCAAGCCATCCGGTCCCGGGGATTTATTTATGTTAAGTTTCTCTAGTTTAGCTCTAAGTCTATCTTCTGTTAGCCATGGCGGCACTTCCTGAGGTGTATTATTTAGTTCGGCCTTACAAGCTGGGTTAGTGTAGCACCCCGATTCTTTTGTGAAGACTGAAGAGAAGAAATTATTTAACACTTCCGCCTGTTCTCTGTCCTCAGTGGCCATTTTTCCTTTATCATCTTTTATGGGGCCAATGTGTTCTGGCCTCGCTTTCCTACTGTTTATATACTTGCCAGTTACTATACTCAGTAGTGATGTCGCGAACCTAAAATTTGCCGCTCGCGAACGACGAACGCGAACCTCCGCGAACCGGGCGAACCGCCATAGACTTCAATAGGCAGGCGAATTTTAAAACCCACAGGGACTCTTTCTGGCCACAATAGTGATGGAAAAGTTGTTTCAAGGGGACTAACACCTGGACTTTGGCATGCCGTAGTTGACGCAGAGTCGGGTTTTAATCCATAAAGGGCATAAATCACCTAACATTCCTAAATTGTTTGGAATAACGTGCTTTAAAACATTCAGTGTGTGTGTACGATCCGGTATGATGTTGTATCAATCAGGTAGTGTAAGGGTTATGCCCGCTTCACAGTGACAGACCAAACTCCCCGTTTAACAGTCAGTCAGTCAGTCCATTTGCACAACCGCAAACTCCACATTTGCACAAGGTTGGATACCAAGCTAGCCATGTCCCGTTCCTTGTCCTCACTGACGTCATTGAAGGTCTCTTCCTCCACCCAGCCACGTACAACTCCAAGGGTCCCCGAAAGGTGACAACAAGCCCCCTGGGACGCCTGCTGTGGTTGGTCTTCCACCTCCTCAAAGCCACAATGAAGCAACGACCTTATCATCTGGGGTGTGCCAACATTGCCAACACACTCCTAGAGGTGATCGCTTCATTGTGATACGCAAGCCCCTTCACCACAACAAGGTAACAATCACGAAGGGGAATTGACACATGTATGTGCCTGTGACGAGACCAATCTCGCCTCTGGGCATTGGAGAAGCCTGGTTGCTCGCCTCCTGCAAGGTGACTATGGACCCTCTCTCATCAGCCCATGCTAAACGTAAACCCCATGGCAATTTGACTGTGTTTGTGGCATCTGAGCGCTGTTTGGATATGTTGAGCACTCCGATCCAGGCTATCTGGGGATGGGTTGAATGTGGGGGTTCTGTTCAGTAGACTGGGAGTTATGCATTTTTGTGTCTTTTTGTGTTTCTTTAAACAATGTGGCTAATGGAGTCTTGCCTCTATCCTGGAAGCTAAAACTTATTCCTGTAAACTGTAAGGAACAGGAAGTCGACTCCTAATATGGTCATTCCAGGAAGTTCTGAGGAGACGGACTGTCTAAGGTGGCTCCCCATTCACCTTTTGTCAGGTGTGCTAATGACCTCACCTGTTGTCTGCTAAGGGATGTATTGACACTCAGAGTAATGTGTATTGAGAGCTCGTTAGGGAACCATTGTTCTGTGTCTGACTGCAGACTGCAGGTACTGTGAAATTGACCAATGGCAAAGCGGTTGTTGGGGGAAGGATGTTCCAAATTCTGTATAAAAGTGTGCTGTGTTCTTCCAATAAATGTTGTTCCTGTTTTACCCTCATCTCAGAGCTTTGTCTCGTTATTGGGGGGATTCACTGTATGCTGTTGGAGACTGATTGCTAGGAGTGTAAGCTGATGTATGCTTTTCCTGTTCGTCTGCTAGCAGCTATTCGTGAGGTTCCAGGTTGGAGTGCTATTTTGTATCCAGTTCGGGAGTTTGATGTTCTGCAGTAGCTGTGCCTGTCTCTCAGAAAGGGGCATATCGCCTAAACGGATTTTAACCCCTTGTCTGCTGAAACAGTCCGTAACAATTGGTGGCAAGCGGCGGGATCGTTCCCACAGCCAGAAGGTCAGCTACAGGAGACACCATTTCGTGGATTTACAAGTTTGGGGCAACGCATGTTTTAGTACAGCAACCCTTAAAGCAACAGGATGGAACCAGCAGTGGAGTACAGATATTCTCTGAAAGAATATGACCGTATGGTGTGGTTACGGCTGAGCTTCTTTGGACCCAATCCACTGGAGAGATCCAAGCGGTTCGTGAAGAACTTAGTGTTCGGGACTCTGCTAGACAGGGCAGAGAGAGAGGGCCAGCTGGCATGTTGGGAGGAACTCCAGCGGCAGGTACAGTTAAGGGAAGAGGAGAACCCAGTCTCCATTCCCCAGCGGCAGTGTAAAGTGCAGGGAGAGGAGAGCAATGTCCCCCCCCCCCTAGCAGCAGGCTGAGTTACAGGGGGCAGAGGTAGTTGTTCCTGCCCCCTAGCAGCAGAGTTATATGCCTGGAAGGCAGTGTGAAGTACAGGGAGAGGAGAGCAGTGTCCTCCCTCCCCAGCGGCAGCGTGATTTTTTGGGAATTGGGAGCCCAGTCTCCATTCCCCAGCGGCAGTGTGATGTGCCGGGAATTGGGAGCCCAGTCTCCATTCCCCAGCGGGAGAGTATCCTACAGGGAATAGAGAGCCCAGTCTCCTTTCCCCAGCAGCAGGACTCTGTGTTGGGAGGAGATACAGTCGGTCTCCCTCCGCAAAGGCTTGTTACCCCCTCTCCCCATGGACAGTTTGATTTGTTGGGAATTGGGAGCCCAGTCTCCATCCCACAGCGGCAGGCTGAGTTACAGGGGGCAGACACAGTTGGTCCTGTCCCCCAGCAGCAGATGGATTCATTGGGAATTGGGAGCCCAGTCTCCATTCCACAGCGGCAGAGTATTTTATTGGTAATTGGGAGCCCAGTCTCCATGCCACAGCAACAGGGCTGTTTAGCCAAAGGGGAGACAGTCGGTCTTCCCCCACAGCAGCAGGGTGGGTTATCTAAAGGGGAGACAGTCGGTCTCCCCCTCCAACAACCAGGCTACTTCCGTGGTAACGCTTGCAACAGGGCAGAGTACCGCTGGTCTCTGCCCACTCAGCAACCCACCAAGGCAGTCTACCAGTCCCCCACACAGCCAAGGTGAGGCACCTGGACATGGACAAATTTCTCTTCTACCCAGGTGTAGTAACCAGTTCTTTTGGGTGGGCTGTACTGCTGTTTCTGTTTTGTGGGTGGGCTGCTGGACTAACAAGGGCACTGACCGGCAGAAGGTCAGATACCCTGTTAGTCTGTTTGGAAAAGGGGAGAAATGTGACAAGACCAATCTCGCCTCTGGGCATTGGAGAAGCCTGGTTGCTCGCCTCCTGCAAGGTGACTATGGACCCTCTCTCAGCCCATGCTAAACGTAAACCCCATGGCAATTTGACTGTGTTTGTGGCATATGAGTGCGGTTTGGATATGTTGAGCGCTCCGATCCAGGCTATCTGGGGATGGGTTGAATGTGGGGGTTCTGTTCAGTAGACTGGGAGTTATGCATTTTTGTGTCTTTTTGTGTTTCTTTAACCAATGTGGCTAATGGAGTCTTGCCTCTATCCTGGAAGCTAAAACTTATTCCTGTAAACTGTAAGGAACAGGAAGTCAACTCCTAATATGGTTATTCCAGGAAGTTCTGAGGAGACGGACTGTCTAAGTTGGCTCCCCATTCACCTTTTGTTAGGTGTGCTAATGACCTCACCTGTTGTCTGCTAAGGGAGGTATTGACACTCAGAGTAATGTGTATTGAGGGCTCGTTAGGGAACCATTGTTCTGTGTCTGACTATAGTTTACATTGATTGCCCCCTGGGGCTTCTGTCTCCTTGCATTGGTCAAAGCTATCTGACCAATCCCTGTTGACTCATTTTCAAGTCCTCATTTGCATAGCAGCCCTCCTGGTCAAGCTATCTGACCAATCACTACTGACTCATTTTCGAGCCCTCATTTGCATGTCTGGAGAGGACCTTATGGGGGACTGCAGGTACTGTGAAATTGACCAATGGGAAAGCGGTTGTTGGGGGAAGGATGTTCCAAATTCTGTATAAAAGTGTGTTGTGTTCTTCAAATAAATGTTGTTCCTGTTTTACCCTCATCTCGGAGCTTTGTCTCGTTATTGGGGGGATTCACTGTATGCTGTTGGAGACTGATTTTTTAGGAGTGTAAGCTGATGTATGCTTTTCCTGTTCGTCTGCTAGCAGCTATTCGTGAGGTTCCAGGTTGGAGTGCTATTTTGTATACAGTTCGGGAGTAGCTGTGCCTGTCTCTCAGAAAGGGGCATATCGCCTAAACGGATTTTAACCCCTTGTCTGCTGAAACGGTCCGTAACAGTGCCTTTTTTTGTTTTTTTGTTTTTTTGCAGCCACAGTGTAGCACCAGAGGCCAGAAAAATTAAGCATGTACACATGCCTGAAAAAAGTAGGTATTGTTTCAGCTGCTGCTGTAGCAGCGGCCGGAAAAATTGAGGTTTTTCAGGCAGAAAGTTCACTAAAACATTGTGGCTTGAACCGTAGTTGGTGGCGGAGAAGTCACGTAAGTCATCCGGCATGCAGAGATTAAATACAGCAGCGTGTGGACCATTTTTAGCTCAAGGCATCTCATCAAGCCTTTTTTAGTCAAATGCATCCCCCACTGTCATTCCCTTCGGGATCCATGCCTCATTCATCTTAATAAAGGTGAGGTAATCTAGACTTTTTTGACCTAGGCGACTTCTCTTCTCAGTGACAATACCTCCTGCTGCGCTGAAGGTCCTTTCTGACAGGACACTTGAAGCGGGGAAGGACAGAAGTTCTAAGGCAAATTGGGATAGCTCAGGCCACAGGTCAAGCCTGCACATCCAGTAGTCAAGGGGTTCATCGCTCCTCAGAGTGTCGATATCTGCAGTTAAGGCAAGGTAGTCTGCTACCTGTCGGTCGAGTCGTTCTCTGAAGGTGGACCCCGAAGGGCTGTGGCGATGCGTAGGACTTAAAAAGCTCCGCATGTCCTCCATCAACAACACGTCTGTAAAGCGTCCTGTCCTTGCCGGCGTGGTTGTGGTAGGAGGAGGATTACTTTCACCTCTTCCCCTGTCAGATTCCCATTGTGCTGTGACATCACCCTTATACGCTGTGTAAAGCATACTTTTTAACTTGTTTTGTAACTGCTGCATCCTTTGCGACTGCCGGTAATTCGGTAACATTTCAGACACTTTCTGCTTATACCGGGGGTCTAGTAGCGTGGCCACCCAGTACAGGTCGTTCTCGTTCAGCCTTTTTAGACGAGGGTCCCTCAAAAGGCATGACAGCATGAAAGACCCTATTTGCACAAGGTTGGATGCCGAGCTACTCATGTCCAATTCCTTGTCCTCACTGATCCCATTGAAGGTCTGTTCTTCCCCCCAGCCACGTACAACACCACGGGTACCAGATAGGTGACAACGAGCACCCTGGGATGCCTGCTGTGGTTGGTGTTCCTCCTCCTCAAAGCTACATTCCTCCTCTGACTCCTCTTCCTCAGACTCCTCTTCCAGCGTTGCCGCAGGTCCAGCAAGCTATGATAAGGCTGTTTCTGGTGGTGATGGTGACCACAACTTGACGCATGAGCGTCCAGTAACATGGCAAAAAAATACCCAGCTCTGCAGAGGCTGTCCTAGCACCCCGGCAGAGATGTATAGTAACGAAGTAGAACTACTTAAGTACTGTACTTAAGTACCGAAATGCGGTATCTGTACTTTCCTAGAGTAGAATTTTTTTCTCCTACTTCTACTTTTACTTCACTACATTTTTTTCGATGATTTCAATACTTCCGATATTTTTTTTTTTGTGCTGCATCGCTACTCGTTACTTTTAAAAAAATTACCACTGCCAGAACAGTAGATGGCAGGTTGCATAAAGCTCAAAAAAATGTGTATAATGTCATTTGTAAATCAGCGCATACGAAAATAATGGCTGTGTATAATAAAAGCTGCTATACCAAATCTTTCCAATAAAAAGAAAATAAGAAACAAACAAATAAATGGTGCTACAGCGCTTAAAGTGCATCAAGAAACTACTAACAAACACAACTTGGCTGTGCGAATAAAGTGCCTGTGCAATCGATATAATATCATCATTGCCCCCAGTGCCCTGCCCACACTCCACACAGTATCAAAAATAAAGTGACATGAATGTGCTAAAGCCTAAATGCAGTGAAAATAATTATTCCCACAATGTAACAGTAAATTCTATTCATATAAAATATGACAAAATAATTTTTAAATCACAATAAAATAAGTTATGAAATAAGTTAGGTCAGGTGCGTGCAACAAGTTGAAGTGTGTAAACCTATCTAGAACGAAAAGTCCATAAATGAATTCCAGTGTGCAAATCTAAAGTGTCACTTCACTTGTCAGATGCTTCCACCTCCTTCAGTGCTCGAGTAACCGACCAACACACTTAATGGTGGTGGCACTGGTGGATAGCGTCTGGGTGGCACTGTGGCACTGGCACTGGCACTGACTGCACTGGTTCAAAAAGCCATATATATTTAATTATTTCAATTCTCAATCTCATAGGTCCTCTCCTCATAAGATATTAATAACTTAAGATTAGGTGATGAACTTCTTGGCGGCCCTGGCAGGATGACGGGGACACCCGCCACTTCTGGAGCCGAGCCGCTGTGATTCCCCAACATGTGACAAAGTGACAGCCAGGAGATCTAGTGGCTAGTAGTGCTCAACAATATCGCTTTTATATATAAAAATGAAATAAAATATACTGACTCACAATTTAGTAGTAGTAGTAGGTAGCGTGTAGCAGTAGGCAGCACAACTCAATTCAATCAATCCCACAGCCTCGCTCGCGCCGCGGCATCACTGTCATGATCATCAAGTTAAGAGACCGCACTGGAGGAGCCGTGCTGCCATCTTCCCGCTCGAGGTCTCTGCCTCTAAACGTGTTGTGTGTCACTCAGACTCCACCCCTTACGGCCCTTACTGAGAGGAGTTGTGACGCTGGCGGCGGGACGCGGGAGCAGGACTCGGAGCATTTTCTTCGTCATCTCTTCTTCTCTATGAGGTGAGTGAGGTGGAATGTGGAGAGGGCCTAATCCTTGCCATGGCAAATGTGCCATTTGAGAAACAAATAATCAATATGAAATATTAATATATTATATACACACGGGTCATGGGTGGCTTTTTTGAACCAAGAAGAATGAGACTGACGGCTATGATGATTATCCGACCATCCATGGGCCATGGACCATAAGTGTTGTGTTGTGGTGGTGCCTGTGCTTCCTGCGGCCTGCCTCTGCCTGTGCGGCTGTGCCTGCACTGCAGTGGCCACTGGCAGTGGCACTTGACTTGAGCAAATCAAATGAGCACTACTAGTGTGAAGGACAGGTGGTGGAAGCATGTTCTGACAAGTTCTTATAATGAAAATAATATAGACAGCTTTTTGAACCAGTGCAGTGCCAGTGCTACTAAGGTGAGAGGCAGAGAGAGAGGCTATCCAGTCCACCACTTTACTTGAGCAGATCACAGAAGAAAGGTGGAAGCATCTGACAGCAAGTGACAAGCACTTCTTTGATTGCACACTGGAATTTATGGACTTTTCGTTATAAAGTTTAGTTTACACACTTAAACTTGCACCTAAATTATTCACAATCACAACTTATTTTATTGTGGTATTGTCATATATATTTTATATGAATTAAATTCACATTGTGGGAATAATTTGCACTGCATTTAGCACAGACATGTCACTTTATTTTTGATACTGTGGGCGATGATTTTGAATACAAGAAGAATATATATATATATATATATATATATATATATATATATATATATATAGAAGGCACTTTGTTAGTAGTTTTTGATGCATTTTTCACTTGTAGGTTTGATGAAGCTGGCCTGGCACATCATCATCAATTGAGCAAATCAAATCAAACCGCGATTAACTACTTGCCTTCTGTGCACTTAAACACCCTTCCCATCCAGGCCAATTTTCAGCTTTCAGCGCTGTCACACTTTGAATGACAATTGCGCGGTCATGCTACACTGTACCCATATAAAATTTTTATCATTTTTTTCACACAAATAAAGCTTTCTTTTGGTGGCATTTAATCATCTCTGGGTTTTTTATTTTTTACAAAAAAAAAGAAAAAAGGCAGAAAATTTTGAAAAAAAAAAGTTTTTCTTATTTTTTGCAAGTAAATTTTGAAAATAAATAAACTTTTCTCCTTCACTGATGTGTGCTGATGAGGCGGCACTGATGGGCACTGATGGGCACTGATGAGGTGGCACTTATGGGCACTGATGAGGTGGCACTGATGAGGAGGTACTAATATGCCGCACTGATGAGCACTGATAGGCGGCACTGCTTGGCACTGAGAGGTGGCACAGCTGGGCACTGAGAGGTGGCACAGCTGGGCACTGAGAGGTGGCACTGGCGGGTGGCACTGATGGGCACTGGCGGGTGGCACTGATGGGCACTGGCGGGTGGCACTGATGAGGACTGATGGGCGGCACTGATGAGCACTGATGGGCAGCACCATCAGTGCCCACACTCAGTGCCCATAGTGCTGCCAGTCAGTGCTCATCAGTGCCTAGATGAGCAGGCACTGACTGGCAGCACTATGGGCACTGATTGTGTGCACTGATGGGGGGCACTGATGGTGGGCACTGTGGGCATTGAAGGTGTGTTTGGTGTACCTCTAGTAATCAGGGCACTGGTGATCGGTGCCCTGATCACTTTTTGATCGAGCACTTGTACTTGTATTTTTACTCAAGTAGAAATTTTGAGTACTTTATACAAGTCTGCACCACGGTCATACAAATACTCGTTGACGGCTTTTTCTTGTTGGAGCAGGCGGTCGAACATTAGGAGTGTTGAATTCCAACATGTCGTGCTGTCGCAAATCAATCGCTTCACTGGCATGTTTCGCCGCTGAATATCTGAAAAGTGCGCCATGGCCGTGTAGGAACGCCTGAAATGGCCACACACCTTCCTGGCCTGCTTGAGGACGTCCTGTAAGCCTGGCTACTTATGCACAAAGCGTTGTGCAATCAGATTCAACACATGTGCCATGCACGGTACATGTGTCAACTTGCCCAAATTCAATGCCGCCAACAAATTGCTTCCGTTGTCACACACCACTTTGCCGATCTCCAGTTGGTGCGGGGTCAGCCACTGATCCACCTGTGTGTTCAGGGCGGACAGTAGTGCTGGTCCGGTGTGACTCTCTGCTTTCAGGCAAGCCAACCCCAAGACGGCGTGACACTGTCATATCCGGCATGTGGAATAGCCCCTGGGGAGCTGGGGGGTGCAGTTGGTGTGGAGCAAGACGCAACAGCAGAAGAGGACTCAGCCGAGGAGGTTAGCAAAGAGGATGGAGTAGGAGGAGTAGAGGAGATGGCAGCAGGCCTGCCTGCAAGTCGTGGCGGTGTCACCAACTCCTCTGCAGAGCCACGCATTCCATGCTTGGCAGCCGCCAGCAGGTTTACCCAATGCGCAGTGTAAGTGATATACCTGCCCTGACCGTGCTTTGCATACCAGGTATCAGTGGTTAGATGGACCCTTGCCCCAACACTCTGTGCCAGACATGACATGACTTCCTTTTCCACAATAGAGTACAGGTTGGGGATTGCCTTTTGTGAAAAAAATTTCGGCCGGGTACCTTCCACTGCGGTGTCCCAATAGCGACAAATTTTTGAAGGCCTCAGACTCCACCAGCTTGTATGGTAAAAGCTGGTGGGCTAAGATTTCCGACAAGCCAGCTGTCAGACACCGGGCAAGGGGGTGACTCTGTGACATTGGCTTCTTACGCTCAAACATTTCCTTGACAGACACCTGACTGTGGGCAGATGAGCAGGAACTGCTGAAGGTGAGAGGCGGAGTGGCGGGTTGTTATGGGGCAAGGAGGACAGCAGTGGTTGACGTGGCCGAAGATGCTGGACCAGGAGGAGGATGGTGGCTTTGAGTTTGTGTGCTGCTTGTACTCCTGTGTTGATCCCATAGGCGTTTGTGATGCAAAGCAGTTGTACCTAGGTGGGTGTTGGACTTCCCACGACTCAGTTTCTTTTGGCACAGGTTGCAAATGGCATCGCTGTTATCAGAGGCAAACACACAAAAAAAATGCCACACTGCTGAGCTTTGGAATGATGGCCTTCTGGTGGTGGCAACAGCTTGCGTTGATTGGCGGGCTGTCTGGCTGACCCCGGGTGCCGATACATGCTGTCTGACTGTGCCACTAGCTCCTTGCGATGACCTCCCCCTGCTTCCAACTCGTCTCCTCCTCCTCTCCGTCTCCCCATCTGAACTTTCCCCCTCTTCCCCCTCTTCTTCTCCTCTTTTGAGCAGGCACCCAGGTGAAATCCACAGACACATCGTCATCATCAGCCGCTTCACTTGACAACTCAGCAAAGGCAGCAGCAGCAGGTACAACATCATAATCATCATCACAATGTACGTCAATGTGTATAATGCTGCCTGACAGACATATCCCCGTTATCTACATCCTCTGGCACTAATGGTTGCGCATCACTTATTTCTTCCAACTGATGTGTAAATAACTCCGACAGATCAAGTGAAGCGGCTGTGGTGCTAGTGTTGGTGGTGGTGCCGGCGGGCGGGCGAGTGGTAAATTGAGAGGTGCCCGAAGCTGAGCTGGAGGAGGATGGTGCATCAAGGTTCCGAGCGGAAGCTGTAGAAGATTGGGTGTCCTGTGTAAGCCAGTCAACTATGTCCTCAGAATTTTTTGAGTTCAGGGTACGTGGCTTCTGAACACTGGGCATTATTCTAGGGCCAATTATTGGCATTATCACAGCACCATGACCACGACGGCCCCTGAGGGGTGGCCTGCCTCTGCCTGTGATTTTTTTTAGATTTGTGGTACTATGCATGCAAGGTGCTGTGCCACCCTATATGAGTGTTGGGCAGTGGGTACAGTACAGTCTGTGGACCTGACACTCACTGGCAGGCAACTATAAAATATATATATTTTTTTAATTTGCAAGGTGCTGTGCCACCGTATATATGAGTGGTGGGCACTGCAGTGGGCATAGTACACTCTGTGGACCTGACACTCACTGGCAGGCCAGGCAACTGCAATTATAAAAAATATATTTTTTTTTAATTCTCAAGGTGCTGTGCCACCGTATATATATATATATATATATATATATATATGAGTGGTGGGCACAGTACACTCTGTGGACCTGACACTCACTGGCAGGCCAGGCAACTGCAATTATAAAAAATAATTTGTGCAATGTGACGGCGCGGCCCCTATCTCCATTCCCAGTCGATGCCTCATCAGGGAAAACGCGTTGGGGGAGAAGCCTGCGCTGTCACCACCTGTGGTCCATGCTGCAGAGCGGCCACGATTGAAATAACATTCGCCTATTTATCCAACTTTAAATGTAAGTGTTCTACCTTTACTAATAAAGTCTTATAAGAGGTAATGCACTATTGCCTGTTTTATTCTCCTTTTGGGAATTATCTGTGATTGAGTGTGAGGGGTACAGGAAAGAGATTAACCTCCCCACGGCAACAGGAGTCTGAACAGGATCTGCTAGAAAGTTCACTGCCTGACAGTCTGGATAGCCACAAATTGAAAGTTCTGCACCCGCACAAAGCGGTTCAGTGATTTGAGGTCCATAAAGGGCTCTTTAATGGAAAGAGCCTGTAGATCACCAATTCTTCTTGCTGTAGTGATGGCTACTTTTAGAGAAAGAAATTTTAATGAGATTTCCTTTAAAGGTTCAAAAAGGGTCCTTAGATAACGCCTCTAGGACCCTGTTCAGGTCCCAAGGAGGGAACCTGTCTTTAGTAATAGGGGTAACCCTTTGTCTAGCCAACAAAAATCTTTTAACGGCTCTTTTGCCAGACTGGAGTCCAAAAAAACTGAAAGAGCCACTATCTGTACCTTAAGGGTGTTCACCGCCACACCCTTATCTACTCCATCTTGCAAAAATTCCAGGATCATGGGAGTAGAGGTAGCAGCAAAGTCCTTTTACTTCTTCCAGGCACAGAATTTTTTCCATACTTTCAAATACATTTTTCTAGTGACTGTTTTTCTGCTCAGTAGGAGTATCTACAACTTTATCTGAGCATCCTTTTGCTCTAAGCAATTGGTGTTCAGTAACCAGGCCGTCAGATGGAAGAAACCTGGGTTCTGCCACTGTACTGGTCCCTGAGACAGAAGGTCTGGGGAGACTGGGAGATGCCAAGGACAGGCTATGGACATGGCTTTCAGGATTGGGAACCATGGCCTTTTGGGCCACCAGGGAGCGATCAGAATTAAATTCAGATCCTACGTCCTGCTCAATTTCTGGAGCACTCTGGGAATTCGCATCAGATGTGGAAAGGCGTAGGCCAGATTGAACTTCCAGGGCTGAGCTAAGGCATCCAGCCCTACCATTTCTTTGGACCTGGATAGGGAGAAGAAGTTCTTCACCTTCTTGTTCAGAGCTGAGGCAAATAGGTCTATCTCTGGTTGCCCAAACCTCTCTACTACAGACTGGAAGACTTTGGGATTCAATTCCCATTCCCCTTCTTTGATGCTGTAGTGGCTGAGAAAATCCGCCTGCAGGTTGTCCTTTCCCCTGATGTGGACAGCTGCTAGTGAGATTACCCTCCCTTCGGTCCATCCCAAGATGTCTTGGGTTAGGGTAAGGAGAGATCTCGATCTGGTCCCTCCCCGTCGGTTCAGATAGGCCACAGTTGTGGTGTTGTCTGATAATATCAGAACCTCTCTGTTCCATATGAGTTTCCGAAAGGCTTTTAGGGCTTTTCCTACTGCCTTCAGTGCTCTGAAGTTGGATGAGGCTTGTGCTGTTTGTTTGCCCCATATTCCCTGGGTTTGTGCCCCCTCTAGGTGGGCTCCCCAGCCTCTTATACTGGCATCTGTGGTAATCCTTAGTGGGTCCCACTGACCCCATGGCCTACCTTCCGCTAGGTTGTTTGAATTGGTCCACCATTCCAGGGAGGTCTGGACCTGTGGAGTGAGGACAACCATTTCGTCTAGCGACTCTATTCTTCTGTCCCAAGAGGACAGATGGAAGAACAGTAGTTCTCTTGCATGCAGCTGTGCCCACACAATGGCTGGGATACTGGCTGACATAAGGCCTAAGACTTAATACTTTTCTCCTGGGGCAAGATTGAGCATTCTTTAAGTCTAAGACTGCCGAAACTATTTATTCCCTCTTCTCTTTGGGAAGAAAGAGTTTGTGACACCGAGTCCACCTGAAATCCCAGGAAGGATTGTACCTGTGTTGGCACCAGGGACGATTTTTCCCAATTTAGAAGCAATCCTAACTCTTGTAGGGAGGTTATTACTTGCTGGGTGTCTGTCTTTAGTTGGGCCTCTGTTTTTGCAAAAACCAGCAGGTCGTCCAGGTAAGGGATTAGAGCTATCCCTTGATCATCGTGTAACCAAGCCACTGCTTCCGCTAGGATCTTGGTAAAGATTCTTGGACTGGAGGTTAGTCCAAATGGCAGTGCCCTGAACTGCCAGTAAGAGGTTCCTTTCTCTGTCACTCTGTCATCAGCCTCAGAAACGGCTGATGATCCTGGTGAATAGGAACATACAGGTACGCATCTTTTAGGTCCAGGGTGATCATGAACACATCTTTCAGTAGGTTTTTTCTTACTGAGTAGATGGTCTCCATAGTGAATTTTTTGTATAGAAGGAACTTGTTGAGGTTTCTCAAGTTTATTATCAGGCAAAGTTTCCCTGAGGGTTTTGGGACCACAAACACGTGGGAGTAAAACCATTGGAAAAACTGTTCCTTTGGTACTGGGATGATTACCAGTTGTTCCGCCAGTTCCTGAATCTCTAATAGTAGGGCTTGCCCTTTTTGAGTTCCCTTGGGGACATTTGTAAGGGTTACTGTTGGGAGGTGGTATTGATGCAAATTCCAGTCTGTAGCCTTCTTTTATGGTGCTGCGGATATATGGGGAGACTTATCTCTTCCCAGCCGGAAAGAAATTGAGTCTGCACCCTACTTTGACTTTTAAGTCATTTTTAATCCTTTACAGCTGAGGTGGAAGGAAAGGACGCACTGTTTCTTGATCTTTCCTTCCGAAAATTCCAGCTCTTTGAAGGTTCCCTTTTCCTTCTTTGTTGTTTATTATCCCTGGGGCCACAAAAAAAATTCCTGTTAGCCTCTCTAGGTTTTGTGGGAAATTTCTTCCCTTTTTCTGAAGATCTGGAAAGGACATTGTCCAAACCTGAACCAAACAAAAGGGTCCCCTCAAATGGAAGACCACAAAGCTTGGTCTTGGATGTGAGGTTACCTTCCCACTCCTTAAGCCAAATAGCTCTTCTGGCTGAGTTCAGGAGAGCTGTTTTGGCAGATGCTTCTGATTCTAGTGCGGTGTCTGCCAGGTAGGCCAATGCCTTATCACCGACAGGGAGTCCTGGATTTCTTGGGTTTTTGTCTGAGACAGACTTTTACTGAGTCTATCCACCCAGGAAAAGGCATTTCTGGCCACACAGGAGGCTGTTAGACCTGAAGCCATAGTAGCTGCATTGGCATCCCAAGCTTTTCCCAGTAAAGTTTCTGCTTTTCGGCTCATGGCATCCTTGATGCTACCAGCATCTAGAAAGGAGAGATCTGATTTTCTAGAAACTTGTGCCAAGGGAGCATCCAGTTTTGGTATTTTTAGGAATTTGCTTGTATCCTCCTCCTTAAAGGGGAATCTCCTCTTCCAGGAGCTCCCTTTATTTAACCTATTCTCAGGTAATTGCCATTGCTGAAGAATCAGTCTTCAGTGAATGGTGAACATGAAAAACTCTAGAGAAACTCTTCCCTGTCCCTTTGTAGAGTTTATCCTGTGCCATGGTTTCTCTAGGCAAACCAGGTATCTCTTCTGAGGCATAGATGGCCTGAAGGAGAACCTGCATATTTTCTAACCCAAAAAGGTTTTTGCTGACTCTGCCTCGTCTGGGGCATCTGAGTCCTTATTCCCTTCAGCATCTGAGCAGGATGGGGAATCTGAGCGGCTCTCCTCTGGAGAAAAACCTTCTGTCCTGACTCGAGTTGGGGGAAGGTTTTCTGTAGTTTGGAGTAATACCTGACTGTCCCGCTCTTGATAGAGCTCTTCCTTTAGAAGAAGTCCCTTCCATTGAAGAGGGATCTATAGGGTCCACTCTATTAGCTCCTAGAGTGGACCTAACTGTCATCATAGTGGACAGCATTTCCTCCTGCATTGTCTTAAAAAAGTCTTTCATCATTCCTGAAGTTTCCATTGCTGTCATTCTATAAAGGCATTTATAGCAAAAGGCCTTAGTGTGGGAGCTGGGCAACTTATCTGAGCAATTACCACACTTCCTATGAACAACGTGCCCTTACAATGCTGGTGTAGAGACAGAGGTTTCTTGTGGACCGCTCAAGGACTCTGGAAGACAGGATACAAGATAGTATACAGTAAGTATCACCCTTCCTATAATAAATTATGACATGAGGACCATCTGTTTTTGAATCATTTCACTGCATCTAATTAGAAATTTGCTATCCTAGGAACCTAACAGGAGGCTGCACCCTATTTATAGTTCCTACTATCTAGGTCCAGCTACTCCAGGTACTTTTCCCCATTTTTATACCCTCCTCTGTTTAGACAATGATTACATTACACTATGATTTCATACACACTATGCTATTTTTCCAGGTGTATGATTCAACTACTCAATTCAAGAATTGGATACGCTTGAATCTCTACTCCTCAGTTATATCCGCACCAATTAACTCCATATATAGATGAAGACATGATTAACAGTGATATATAACAACATATGTTCCTATTTCAGTACCTATCCTTGGACCACCCTATCCCTACACACATCTTGTTTATTTGGGGGAACACTGGACCCCCATAACGCTTTTTTGGAGGACCCGATCACCCCATCATTCACCCACTGACATACCAAGGTACGATGTAACACAGATCCTACAACTTAAAATTATGTTACCCCTAGACCAGCTCTCATATAAGGATATATACATTGCAGGAAGGTGATTCCGGTTGGAAACATACTCTCCTGCACTCGGACCCGCTTAATACAGGATCTTGCCTCCATAGACGTACTAACGTTTCCACAAGGTATACCTCCATAGTATATATTTCACCTATAACTCGCAGGATATTTCCAAATAAAGTAACTACTCTACATATCCCCCTATATATGCCAACACAGATGCCATTGTGACCTTCCACTGGGTATCCTCGCTGGGACCACATGCGGGAGGATCGGTACCTCTAGGACCCCCTCTTGGCGCACTGTCGGCACCCTACGCAGCGGACCTCTCCCTTCTCTGCTTTTATCAGCTGTGACTCTCTTGTCACATTCGGATCACTCTACTGGTATGCATTTCTGTACATCAAATGATATTCACAGATGTAATGATTAACTACTCTGTTATATCTGTATATGAACATATATTTAACATACCACAACCTGTGTAACTAACAAAACTACTATCTGCTATGTTATGTAGGAAATCAAAATCTCTCCGCATCCAGACCCCTGAAGAAAGGCCTGCGTGCCTGAAACGTGTCGGGTTGGAGGATTTCCTTCAAAGCAAACATATGCCACTGAGTATATGTACCATCATCATCTTTATTGTCCTGGTTTTACATCCATACACACTCTGTATATATTGTAATATGTCTACATTCTAGATCTTTTACAGATCGATTTTAATATTTTTTTTAATAAAATTATTTAAATTTTACTTTCTTGTGGAAGTGTATTACCGCTAAAATCCCGCAACCCAGGGGGACCCCTTGTCCACTTTTGAGGACCATAGAAAGAACATGGTGGGTTCCAATAAGTTCAAGGAAATGATACAACTTCCAGGTATTTTTTATGTCGGTAACCAGCAGTCTTAAAAAATGCATAGACCCAATAAGGGTTACATGTTCAGCAATTACCCTGCTCAGGCCTGGGTTTGGCTGCCGACACCTGGAGCTGCCTCTCCTCTTCCTTCCCCGGAGGATGAGTCATGGAGGGCTTCATTTCCACAGCAGACATCCGAGCTCCGATAGCCTTGGATTCTGCTTTGCCGTTCGTAAGTGGCTCCGGCATCTCCTCCACGTTCTTCCGCTTTCCCGTGTCGCGCGTGTATGACGTTGCGCCGGAATTTCCAGTTTTGAAGATGAGGCTTGAAGTGCCTGTCCGGCGGGAAATTCAAAAACCTTCGGTGGAGGAGAGCTGCTGGCGCCGGATCGCAAGACCTGGAAACATCCCGCAGGTGACCGAGGGCTTGCACCACATTGGGCGACCTGCAAGAAGCCTGGATGGGGCAGCAGGTAAAGCTCCGCTCGTGGGGTCCCCCAGGGGGAACCCGTGGCCTTCCGCTGAACCTGGCTCACAGGGTTCCCTTTCGACTCCATAAGTCTGAAGGTTAGTAATAACACACGTATCTTGTAGGAAGAAACGCAATCTAAACTGAGGGCCTGAGGGAAGGGTGGGGCCTTTTAACTAATCTTAATTGATTGTGTTTCCGGTAGGAGGAGCCTCTCATCTCTCACTGTTGGGCCGTCCTGGAAGACGGGGAGAGAAAAACTTTTTAAAGGGACAGTGTAAAAAAATACAAGAAGAAAAAGTAAGAAAAAAAAAAAAGCACCTCGTCCCTCTGTGCTTGCGCGCAAATGCGAACACATACACAAGTCGCGCCCACATATTTATATGGTTTTCAAACCACACGTGAGGTATCTCCACGATTGTTCAAGCGAGAGCAATAATTCTAGCACTAGACCTCCTCTGAAACGCTAAACTGGTATCCTGTAGAAATGTTTAAAGCAACGCCTATGGACATTTAAGTACCAAACTTTGTTACCATTCCACGAGCGTGTGCAATTTTGAAGCATGACATGTTAGGTATCAATTTACTTGGCGTAACATTCTCTTTCACATTAGAGAAAAAAATTGGGCCAACTACTGTTTTTATATTTTTTTATTCACATAAGTGTATTTTTTCCAAAAAAATTGCATTTGTAAGACCGCTGTGCAAATACGGTGTGACAAATATTGCAACGATCTCCATTTTATTCTCTAGGGTCTCTGCTAAAAAAAAAAAAAAAAAAAACAAATATAATGTTTTGAGGGTTCTAAGGCTCCGTTCACATGTGGGCGTTTTTGGGCGTTTTTGGAGCGTTTTTCTGCTCACTAATCAGCTCTCAAAACGCCCAACAAGACAAATCCCATTCATTGCAATGACCCCTGTTCACATCTGAGCGTTTTGACGCCCTAAGGAAAACGCCAAACGCTCAAAAAAGTACTTGAGCTTCTTTTTGGGCAGATCACAGGCGTTTTGTCCCATAGACATCAATGTAAAGTGTTATTTGGCGTTTCACAGGCGTTTTACAAGTGTTTTACAAACGTTTTGTTGCTCCTGATCAGCTCAAACAGCACAAATCTCCACCCAGCTCTCCACCCAGCTCTCCACCCCCTTGGCACGCCTCTGTGAGCACATTGTCCAGGAAACATGGAAGAAACTAATTTCTTATTAGAAGCTGAATCTTTCATTGCTATTATCCGGACTTTTCCTTGTCTGTATGATACCAAAAACATCCATTATAAGAACAGGAATAAGAGGCAGAGGGCATGGGAGGAAATAGCTACTAAAGTTATTTCAGGGTGGTCGACATTGAGCAAGAAGCAGCAGCATGAGAAAGGTAAAGTGTTGTGTTCTGCATGTCTTGCCTTGTGTCTGATTTCATGTCTGCATTTACAACAGCATGTATGTGGGGGGAGATATGTGTTGCATTGCATATCAGTGTCCACCAGTGCCACATATCAGTGCCACAAGTCAGTGTCCAAGAATGCCACAAATCAGTGCCGCAAATCAGTGTCCACCAGTGCCACAAATCAGTGCCGCAAATCAGTGTCCACCAATGCCACATATAAGTGCCACAAATCAGTGTCCAAGAATGCCACAAATCAGTGCCGCAAATTAGTGTCCACCAGTGCCACATATCAGTGCCACAAATCCGTGTCCAAGAATGCCACAAATCAGTGCCGCAAATTAGTGTCCACCAATGCCACATATAAGTGCCACAAATCAGTGTCCAAGAATGCCACAAATCAGTGCCGCAAATTAGTGTCCACCAGTGCCACATATCAGTGCCACAAATCCGTGTCCAAGAATGCCACAAATCAGTGCCGCAAATTAGTGTCCACCAATGCCACATATAAGTGCCACAAATCAGTGTCCAAGAATGCCACAAATCAGTGCCGCAAATTAGTGTCCACCAGTGCCACATATCAGTGCCACAAATCCGTGTCCAAGAATGCCACAAATCAGTGCCGCAAATTAGTGTCCACCAGTGCCACAAGTCAGTGTCCACCAATGCCACATATAAGTGCCACAAATCAGTGTCCAAGAATGCCACAAATCAGTGCCGCAAATTAGTGTCCACCAGTGCCACAAATCAGTGCCGCAAATCAGTGTCCACCAGTGCCACAAATCAGTGCCACAAGTCAGTGTCCACCAATGCCACATATAAGTGCCACAAATCAGTGTCCAACAATGCCACATATCAGTGCCACGTATCAGTGCCACAAATCAGTGTCCACCAGTGCCACAAATCAGTGCCACGTATTATTGCCACGAATAAGTGTCCACCAGTGCCACGTATCAGTGCCACGTATTAGTGCCACGAATAAGTTTCCACCAGTGCCACGTATCAGTGCCACGTATCAGTGCCACGTATTAGTGCCACGAATAAGTTTCCACCAGTGCCACGTATCAGTGCCACGTATTAGTGCCACGAATAAGTTTCCACCAGTGCCACGTATCAGTGCCACGTATTAGTGCCACGAATAAGTGTCCACCAGTGCCACGTATTAATGCCACGAATAAGTGTCCACCAGTGCCACGTATCAGTGCCACGTATCAGTGCCACGAATAAGTTTCCACCAGTGCCACGTATCAGTGCCACGTATCAGTGCCACGTATTAGTGCCACGAATAAGTTTCCACCAGTGCCACGTATCAGTGCCACGTATCAGTGCCACGTATTAGTGCCACGAATAAGTTTCCACCAGTGCCACGTATCAGTGCCACGTATTAATGCCACGAATAAGTGTCCACCAGTGCCACGTATCAGTGCCACGTATCAGTGCCACGAATAAGTTTCCACCAGTGCCACGTATCAGTGCCACGTATTAATGCCACGAATAAGTGTCCACCAGTGCCACGTATCAGTGCCACGTATCAGTGCCACGAATAAGTTTCCACCAGTGCCACATATCAGTGCCATGTATCAGTGCCACGAATAAGTTTCCACCAGTGCCACGTATCAGTGCCACGTATTAATGCCACGAATAAGTGTCCACCAGTGCCACGTATCAGTGCCACGTATCAGTGCCACGAATAAGTTTCCACCAGTGCCACGTATCAGTGCCACGTATCAGTGCCACGAATAAGTTTCCACCAGTGCCACGTATCAGTGCCACGTATCAGTGCCACGGATAAGTTTCCACCAGTGCCACGTATCAGTGCCACGTATCAGTGCCACGAATAAGTGTCCACCAGTGCCACGTATCAGTGCCACGTATCAGTGCCACGGATAAGTTTCCACCAGTGCCACGTATCAGTGCCACGTATTAGTGCCACGAATAAGTTTCCACCAGTGCCACGTATCAGTGCCACGTATCAGTGCCACGGATAAGTTTCCACCAGTGCCACGTATCGGTGCCACGTATCAGTGCCACGAATAAGTGTCCACCAGTGCCACGTATCAGTGCCACGTATTAGTGCCACGAATAAGTGTCCACCAGTGCCACGTATCAGTGCCATGTATTAGTGCCACGAATAAGTGTCCACCAGTGCCACGTATCAGTGCCACGTATCAGTGCCACGAATAAGTGTCCACCAGTGCCACGTATTAATGCCACGAATAAGTGTCCACTAGTGCCACGTATCAGTGCCACAAATCATTGTCCACCAGTGCCACATATCAGTGCCACACATGAGTGCCACAAATAAGTGTCCACCAGTGCCACGTATCAGTGCCACAAATCATTGCCACGTATCAGTGTCCACCAGTGCCACGTATCAGTGCCACCTTTACTTGGGGCGACTTGAGAAGTCGCCCGAAAAGTCAGAGTAGTGTGAATGGAGTAGAGGGTTGTTTTTTTTTTAATAATGCTCTCGCTCTGGCTATACTTTTTTTTCTTACCTTGTAGTTTAATTGCACAAACAAAATCCCTGGTCACATGACACCACAAATAAGCACTTTGTATCATACCATGAATGCACACCAATACAGAATGTTAGATTGCAATAATACCTTTATTTGAAATGATACCTTTAAATTTATTTAATGCACATCAATACAGAGATTGTCACTTATCAATTGTCATTAGCAATTTTCAATGGCTTCCATTTGCCATGGAACCTGTCCTGTGTTCATGAAGAAGTTGTTGAAGGTATCTCGAACATATGCACCAGTTGTGTTCCCACGACTCCCGCTCCATTGTGCCCTCTGCATTGTGTGCATTAAAGCATCTTCGAAGCACACACCATCCCGCTTCCTTACAAAATTATGTAAGATGCACGCTGCCTTGGCTGCGCATATTGCGTTTTCCATGTTGAGATTTATGACGCTGTGTAAAAATCGCCATTTGTTTGATAGCAGGCCAAAAGCACACTCAACCACTCTCCTTGCTCTGGTTAGCCTATAGTTGAACACCCTCTTCTCCACATTGAGGTTTCGGCTTGAGTATGGCCTTAGAAGGTGTTCATGAAGCGCAAACGCTTCATCCCCAACAAACACATAGGGGACAGGTGGACCATTGGTTCCCGGTAGTGGATTGTTATCAGGTAGGTCTAGGTTATTGTTACGTAGCATCTGGCCAAAAGTAGAATGCGCAAAGATGCTGGAGTCCGAACTACTCCCGTAAGAGCCAATATCAATGTAGCGGAAGCAATAATTGGCATCCACGACCGCCAATAGAACAAAAGAGAAATATTTTTTATAATTAAAATATTTTGTACCACTGTTAACTGGTTTAATTACTCGTATATGCTTGCCATCTATAGCTCCTACACAGTTTGGGAAATTGCATCTTTCCCAAAAGACTTTAGAAATAGAGAGCCACTCGTCCTCCTTAGGTTGGGCCATCTCCACATCATGTAAGACATCCCAGATTTTGTCACAAGTGTCCCGTATAATGTAGCTAGCTGTAGATTTCCCAATCATAAATGCAAAGTGTAAACTTGCCAGGGATTGACCAGTTGCTAAGTACCTGTGGAAAAGAAAAAAAAAAACATAATTATTTTCTTTTTTTAACAGTTTTTCAACTTAAACGTAAATGGAAAAGCTTGAAGGACGCTTATGCCCGTTATAAGCGCCAGTTAAGGGAGTTCCGGAGTGGGCAGGCAGCTGAGGAACCGCCGCAATATATTCATGCAAAAGACCTTGACTTTCTGTGGCCTTCACTACAAATGAATAAGTAGGTCATGTTACTTTGAAAGTTACATATAAAGTATGCATGCAGACATTCTAGAGCATGTTTTTTTTTTCCACAGTACCCAGAGTTCCTGGAGCAACACAGCTCCTGAAGAAGAGGACGACAACGAAGTGGAGGAGAGTCAAGAAATACAAATTGAAGAACAACGAGAAATGCAATTTATGGACATGGCAGTACCGGACATGTCATTAACTGAATTAGCATCTCCCTCCCTTGAAATGCCAGTTCCAGATAATACAGAACCCCAAGTAGAAGAAAGACCTTTGACAGAGGTATCAAGAAGCCCTGAAATGCTTCCCCCCCCTGCTGCGACACTACGGCGAGCAACCACAAGGCCACCAAAACGAAGAAATGATAGATTTAACCAAATAGTGGGCATGATGTCGCAATTTGTACAAAGAAGGCAGGAAAACCCTACAATTATGTTTCTAAGAAGTCTGGAGCCATTTGTTGACAAGGTCCCTGAATCAAGGCAGATAGCAATGCGGAAGGCAATGCTGGACTGCATTTCCTCCTTCATCCCCTCTGATGACCCACCCTGCCCATCTTCAGCACCTTCCCAAATTACCTCTGCACCTTCCCAAATTACCTCAGCACCTTCCCAAATTACCTGTCCTCCACGTACTTACCACCATGCACCATCCTCATTCGCACCACCACCACCGCCAACACGACCACCTCCCTACTCCGGTTTTCCCCATTACCCAAACCCCTCTTCTGCTCCATCCCCATACTTTACACAGGGAGCAATGTTTGACAATTTATGCCCAAGCTCCCCTACATTTCATAATTTGTAATTTTTTTGGTATACAGTTTTCGGTTGCAACATTCATGTTTGCTCAGGACACTCTCCTGTGTTCAAGAGTTGTTATTATTTAGCATAGAGTTCTATGCAATTCAGCAGATTAAAAAAATTAAAAAAAAATGTACCACAAGTACAAATGTTGTGTTGGTGTCTCTATTTTATTCATACGGGGTATAGCATGGCTTATTCATAGGGGTAGAGCATGGATGCTCAACTTGTGGCCCTCCATCTGTTGTGGGACTAAAAATCACATAATATCTGCGCATTTGGGAGTCTCATGCTTGTAACTGTCAGCAGCTTGCAATGGTTAATGGGACTTTTAGTTCTGCAAAAGCTGCAGGGCCACAGGATCAGCAATACCTGGGGTAGAGGACAAGGGGGAGGAGGTTGGAGGTCTTTGGAGTGTGGGAGTAAACCCACGCAGGCACAGGGAGAACATACAAACTCCAGGCAGGTAGTGTCGTGGTTGGGATTCCAACCAGTGACACTCTTGCGGGTGCACATGGTGGGTGGAAAGGGAGGTGTTTGTACGTGGCACTGGTGGACACTTATTCGTGGCACTGATTCGTGGCACTGGTGGACACTTATTCGTGGCACTGATTCGTGGCACTGATACGTGGCACTGGTGGACACTTATTCGTGGCACTAATACGTGGCAATGATACGTGGCACTTATACGTGGCACTGGTGGACACTTATTCGTGGCACTAATAGGTGGCAATGATACGTGGCACTTATACGTGGCACTGGTGGACACTTATTTGTGGCACTAATACGTGGCAATGATACGTGGCACTGATACGTGGCACTGGTGGACACTTATTCGTGGCACTTATACGTGGCACTGGTGGACACTTATTCGTGGCACTAATACGTGGCAATGATACGTGGCACTGATACGTGGCACTGGTGGACACTTATTCGTGGCACTTATACGTGGCACTGGTGGACACTTATTCGTGGCACTAATACGTGGCAATGATACGTGGCACTGGTGGACACTTATTCGTGGCACTAATACGTGGCACTGATACGTGGCACTGGTGGACACTTATTCGTGGCACTAATACGTGGCAATGATACGTGGCACTTATACGTGGCACTGGTGGACACTTATTCGTGGCACTTATACGTGGCACTGGTGGACACTTATTCGTGGCACTAATTCGTGGCACTGATTCGTGGCACTGATACGTGGCACTGGTGGACACTTATTCGTGGCACTAATACGTGGCAATGATTCGTGGCACTTATACGTGGCACTGGTGGACACTTATTCGTGGCACTAATAGGTGGCAATGATACGTGGCACTTATACGTGGCACTGGTGGACACTTATTCGTGGCACTAATACGTGGCAATGATACGTGGCACTGATACGTGGCACTGGTGGACACTTATTCGTGGCACTAATAGGTGGCAATGATACGTGGCACTTATACGTGGCACTGGTGGACACTTATTCGTGGCACTAATACGTGGCAATGATACGTGGCACTTATACGTGGCACTGGTGGACACTTATTCGTGGCACTTATACGTGGCACTGGTGGACACTTATTCGTGGCACTAATTCGTGGCACTGATACGTGGCACTGGTGGACACTTATTCGTGGCACTAATACGTGGCAATGATACGTGGCACTTATACGTGGCACTGGTGGACACTTATTCGTGGCACTAATACGTGGCAATGATACGTGGCACTTATACGTGGCACTGGTGGACACTTATTCGTGGCACTTATACGTGGCACTGGTGGACACTTATTCGTGGCACTAATACGTGGCAATGATACGTGGCACTGATACGTGGCACTGGTGGACACTTATTCGTGGCACTAATACGTGGCAATGATACGTGGCACTGATACGTGGCACTGGTGGACACTTATTCGTGGCACTAATACGTGGCAATGATACGTGGCACTGATACGTGGCACTGGTGGACACTTATTCGTGGCACTAATACGTGGCAATGATACGTGGCACTTATACGTGGCACTGGTGGACACTTATTCGTGGCACTTATACGTGGCACTGGTGGACACTTATTCGTGGCACTAATTCGTGGCACTGGTGGACACTTATTCGTGGCACTAATACGTGGCAATGATTCGTGGCACTTATACGTGGCACTGGTGGACACTTATTCGTGGCACTAATAGGTGGCAATGATACGTGGCACTGATACGTGGCACTGGTGGACACTTATTCGTGGCACTAATACGTGGCAATGATACGTGGCACTTATACGTGGCACTGGTGGACACTTATTCGTGGCACTTATACGTGGCACTGGTGGACACTTATTCGTGGCACTTATACGTGGCACTGATACGTGGCACTGGTGGACACTTATTCGTGGCACTAATACGTGGCAATGATACGTGGCACTGATACGTGGCACTGGTGGACACTTATTCGTGGCACTGATACGTGGCACTGATTGTAAGTGGAGTAGGGTGAGGGAGATGGGGTTTGAGAGATGGGGGATGGGGACGTGGGTTGTTGCTTACCGCAGTGTAATGATCAGCCTTTCCACAGGTGGAATACAGTCACGAAAATCAGTGTCTTGTCGCTGAAGATGTGCAGAGAGTAACTCCAGCAACTCATCAAAACTGTACAATATAATATTGATTGTTAGTGGGCAAATAATATATCATTCATAGTACAAGCTTATTGAGGATATTAGGAGATGTACCCACCTTTTTACTGACATCCGTGTGTATTGAAAAAATTTGTCCTCGTGCACACGAAGGTCATCATACATTGCCCAGAACTGGCCACGCTGTCGCCGATTAGCAATCACAGGATGGACCCAGTATTGTCGATTACTCTCTTCCTTCTCTTCCTCCAGCATCAGAAGTGCAAGTGATGCACAAAACAGAAATCCTCTTTCATTGTCGTCCATTTTAAGCAGCAGAGAACTCACACAGACAAAAAAGAAAAAAACAAAATGAAGAAGAGGAGGTCCCTGGGAGGTCCAATGCAGGGGAGGAGGTCCCTGGGAGGTTCCTTTGCAAATTTTGTAAACAAAACACAATGCTTTTCATTGGCCAAGTCACTACACAAAAACGCCTATAAAAAACGCCTATAAAAACGCCTGTAAAACGCTTGTAAACGCTTGCAAAAACGCCTGAAAAAACGCCTGAAAAACGCCAAAACAAGGCTGGAAAAACGATAAACAAACGCCTGAAAAACGCCAACGCCCACATGTGAACCCAGCCTAAGTAATTTTCTAGCAAAAAATATTGATTTTAACTTGTAAACAAGTGTCAGAAATAGACCTGGTCCTTAAGTGGTTAAGATTGAACTAGACAATAATGTCAATACTAAAAGGGCAGCACTTTTTTTTCATAACTAATGGCATCCATACCTGACTGTATTCTGTGATATTAGACATGTATTATTGTATGCACTTATAGGTAATACTTTGGTGCTTTGGTGGGGGGGCTCCCATGGAAGAGGAATAGAGACTAAGATAAGGAGGCAGCCAGCATCACACAGATGTTTTCATATTTCACAGTGCTGGAGCCTTGAGATGCTTAAGGGAGGAGGTGGGTGAAGCCAACACCCACTAGGCATGCGGTGGAAGAGGAAGGTGGCGGCTCCGCTCAGTTTGGACTTGGTACTCTGGAGTAATACTTTTTTGAGGGGCAATTGCCCAGTTGCGCCCCCCCCCCACACCCTGGATCCGGCCCTGGTTCAGCAGGAACCAGCCAAGTGTCGACCCATGTAAGGGCGGGCTGGTTGTACAATAGCCTATTTGAAAAAGTCTGCACGATCAACACTGAAGTGATATCCGGCTGTGGCAAACATCTCCACTTACAGAGTATTCTGTCAGGAATGATTGTACAACTGTATTATGTGTGCATTGTATGTGTAAACGTAACCCGAGCAGTACCTGTAGGATTTTGTATTGTGTTACCTGCTGGCTCATGAATGTGTATTGGAAACCCCTGCTGTCCCTCTGTGGAGACCCCGTGTGGCAAACACAGCCACTGGATATTGTCCTATTGTTTGTCTGGCAGAGTAAGGTATTATGGGATGTTCAGTTTTGTGTGTGGAATGTCTCGAAGAGGGAGGGGTTTTGGCTGAGTGTAATCCCTGTGTTTTTTCAATAAACAAGGCAGTCTAGTGTTGACCTTCAAGCCATGTGTCTGCTGGTTATTATAGCGTTGTTAATATTATACGCTACCAGGATTATTGTATGCTCTGCCTGACTACCAGTGGAGATATCGTGGATCGTACGGCTACTCCGCTACAATTGGTGGCAAGCGACGGGATCTTTATCCACACAGCGAAGCAGCGTTCGGCAGTATTCATGCGAACAAAGAGAAAAGAAACCATTCAGGTGAAACCGGAGTTCGGCAGTACGTAAAACTACACGAAAGGCTGGTGAATGGGAACGGATTATACACGGCTAAAGCGGCAGACATTGAAAGCATTGCTGGAGGCAAGAGGCAAGATAGCCAGCAACAAGAACAAGGCGACACTGATCAAAGAACTCATGGAAGAAGACAGAGCAGCCATGGATGCAAGGCCAGAAACAGACCGGGAATTTGAACTGGAATTTCTCAGCAGGATAGCGTTGTATCCAAGTACCCCATCAATGGAAACCCATGAACGGGTCGCAGCAGACGTACATGAATACATCATGGCCATAAGGGGGCCCCAGCCACAACCTCTCCAAGTACACCCAACTCCACTCAGCATGCCGCAAGGTAAACCCAAAATACCGTACCAGGCATTTAAAAACTTCACGGACACGGAGGGAGAAATAGATGGGTATTTGCAAGACTTCGAGAGGCTGTGCCAGTTACATAACATTGACCCAGAGGATCAGGTACAGATATTGGCTGGGAAATTGTCTGGCCGGGCGGCCGATGCGTATCGGGCAGTCCCTAATGCCGACATCCGGGACTACCAGAAAGTTAAGCAGGCGATTTTGACCAGGTATGCCATCACCTCCGAGGCATACCGACTCCAATTCCGGGATCTTAAAAAGCAGGACCAAGATTCCCACACTGAGTTTGCCCATCGGTTGCACAGGGCGGCCACCGGATGGTTAGATGCAACACAAGCCACTTCACGAGAGGATGTTTTGCAATTATTATTGTTGGAGCAGTTTTTCCGGAGACTACCTCAAGAAATGCAGCTCTGGATAAGGGACCGTAAACCTTGCACCCTTCCAGAGGCTGCTAAATTAGCAGATGAGCACCAAGACACTAGACGGGAACAACGACCACCGCCTAGGGTAGTTGCCCAGCAACCCTATCACCGACCAGCAGTTACCGAACCAGCACGCCCACGTTCAGGAGGAGGTAACAGTCAGTACCCCAGGTACCAACCAGGAGCCCATACCCGGTGCCATCTCTGCAACCAAATGGGGCACATACAGAAAGACTGTCCCCGAAATCGGCCTCGTCAGCCCTGGCCGAATCAGGGCTACGCACCAGCACCTCGAGCCGCTGTACACTGTTACCAAGCAGCCGCTGCATTACAACCCCCCACAGCACTCCAAATGGAGGAACCCCTGGGCACCCTACACGAGGTTAACCCCATCCAAGCAGCATCGGACAATCGACAAAACCGACGGCAAGCTGTTCACCTGGAGGGGAGACAACTAGAAGGGTTACGTGACTCTGGGGCTACCATCACATTGGTCCGGAATCACCTTATTGCATCCAGACAACTTACTGGGGATTCTGTAGCTGTGCGAGTAGCTGGGGGAGCCATTTTCAAAGTTCCCACTGCGAAAGTACACCTGAATTGGGGAGCTGGGTCAGGGAATGTGGAGGTGGGCATGATGCAGGATTTACCCGCAGATGTTATTTTGGGCAACGACCTGGGGGAGCTGACTTCAGCTTTTGTTCCCCAATCTACCATCCACGAAGCTTATTCGGTTGTTACCCAGCAGCAGGCTCGCACCACAGGACCACTACTACCACAGACGGGGCGAAACTCCTCCAAACACCAGACACCCAGATACCCGTCCCGCAGTGGGGTACAGTGCCACAGGTGCAAGCAGTTTGGGCACTATCGACGAGACTGTACCCATAGCAGGAACCAAGCTGCATGGATCCGACCAGGGTCACCCCCTTCAGCACAGACAACGGTCCCCTACTATCCAGCAGAGGTTTCCCCAGTTGTACCCAGGTTCAAACACACAGAGGAGCAATGGGGTACCCTTCATGAAGCTAACCCGGTGCAAGCCGCCACGGAGAACCAACAGCATCATCTACAATCGGTCCAGTTAAATGGAATGCCCGCTCAAGGTCTCCGAGACACGGGAGCCACTCTCACCTTGGTCAAGCGACACCTGGTTCCAGATGCCGCCCGAACCGGAGGCTCAGCAGTGGTACGGATGGCAGGGGGAGCAGTACACCGACTACCCACTGCGAGGGTCCACTTGAATTGGGGTGCCGGGTCAGGTCTGATTGATGTGGGGTTGATACGGGAGCTCCCCACCGACATCTTACTGGGGAACGATCTAGGCCAGTTGCCCTCAGCGATCCTGCCAGTCCAGATCCCCGACCAATATCCTGGAGACCTACTGGCCTTCTGAGGTCCAGACGCTTCAATGTTTGGATTAAGAACAGTATTGAGCCCGGTTGTTGCACTGGAGTTTGGTGGTACAACCTTATGACTTTACTATTCACTACCGCCCCGGAAAACAGAATGGCAATGCTGACGGTTATCTCGACAAACTGAACTGGAAAAATTATCTGTGAGTATTCCCCGGACATCCCCAAGCCGATCCGTTATGGATCAGACTGTGTATGCCGGCTTGGTTCTGGGGGGAGCATTGTGGCAAACATCTCCACTTACAGAGTATTCTGTCAGGAATGATTGTACAACTGTATTATGTGTGCATTGTATGTGTAAACGTAACCCGAGCAGTACCTGTAGGATTTTGTATTGTGTTACCTGCTGGCTCATGAATGTGTATTGGAAACCCCTGCTGTCCCTCTGTGGAGACCCCGTGTGGCAAACACAGCCACTGGATATTGTCCTATTGTTTGTCTGGCAGAGTAAGGTATTATGGGATGTTCAGTTTTGTGTGTGGAATGTCTCGAAGAGGGAGGGGTTTTGGCTGAGTGTAATCCCTGTGTTTTTTCAATAAACAAGGCAGTCTAGTGTTGACCTTCAAGCCATGTGTCTGCTGGTTATTATAGCGTTGTTAATATTATACGCTACCAGGATTATTGTATGCTCTGCCTGACTACCAGTGGAGATATCGTGGATCGTACGGCTACTCCGCTACACCGGCAGTGCTGATCAGTGTATTCTGACAGCAGGGAACTTTCCCCACCATCAGAATACAATACCTCAGCAGGAGTGATTTCCCCATCCACATTAAGTGTGTGGGAAGAGTTGATCGAAACAAATAAAATAAATCGTGTATGGGTTGCTTTATTCTGATTGATCAAATGGTATCTGAATTCAAAGTGCATGCATCTTAATACTACGATCCAGGTTAGAAACACAGAGAAAAAAATGGGAAGACATAACTAAGGTTTAAAAATCAGGTCAACATTTATTTTTTAGCTATATTCAATGACTCCATGTTATAAAGAATGGTAGAGGACAGTCCTTCAAGTCATCAGAAAGGGGCTACATCTTCATGCACATTACAGAACAAAATTGCAAAGCAAGTCGGGAAAATTGATGAAGATGAGATCTTTGCGTTGATTGCAGTTCACCTCAACCTTGCTGACAAGCACTGCTAGTCCAGTTAGGCAGACTCGTTGAAATGAAGGCAGGAGCTAAAAAAGAGGAGAGGTATAGGGTTAGAGACAAAACATTTGTAAAGCAGTCCTTAAAGCATATTTCCACTTTTGGAGCCAAAGTGGAATGTAACATGTACTTTATATATTGTTAGATGCTCCTATTAACATAGCATTATTTCAAACTTTAAAAAACTTACCGTTAGTTCACCGGTAACGGCTTTTCTCTTCAATCCTTCCAGGACGGCCTGCAATTGGGAGATTGTGGCTCCGCCTCACAGGAAACACAACTAATTTGCAGCTGTTTAAAAGGGTCCCACCCATCCTTAGCTCCAGTTCAGTTGTGTTTCCAACCTCACATCGGAACGTTTGTTTTTTTTAACTAACCTGAGGCAAATAGCTGGCCAAGACGGTACCCCTGTAAGTCAAACGCTTCACTAGATAGCGCCTCTAGTACTAGCGTTAAGTTCCAGGCCGGAACAATAGTTCTGTTTATTGGAGATACCCTACTCCGGGCCAACAGAAATCTTTTAAAGGTTCTTGGGCTAACCTTTTGTCTAAAAAAACAGAAAGTGCCGCTATCTGTACTTTAAGGGTGTTCACCGCCACTCCCTTATCTACCCCATCCTGTAAAAAAACCAGGATCCTTGGGGTTGAGGCAGAGGAATCATTCTTCTGACTCTGCCAAGTACAAAAAGTATTCCAGATTCCTAGAAAGGAGGGTCTCAATGACTCAATGAGTATTATCCAAAGAACTGTCACAAATAGAGACACCAGGGTTGCAAATCACATCGTTTTTTGCGACCATACTTTGTGACTCTGCAGAACTCTTGATATTAAATTTTGTAGTGGAAATGCATAGGTTTGCTTGAAAGGCCCAGGTGGTACTGGGGCCTCCAAGCCCAGCATATCCTTCTGTACCATCAGAAGGAAGAACTGTTCTACTTTTTGGCTCTTCTGTGTGACAAACATGTCCACTCCTGTTTGACAATTTTATTGGACCAGGTTTTAGACTATTGTGGGGTTCAGTTCCCATTCTACCTGTTGGGTGAGATGGTAACTGATTCCCAATAGACCTGCTGATTTTAGCCGAGTCCCCATATCGTCCAGAGATGGGACCCACCTTTTGCCTAGTAGGTACTGAGGCCCTACTACCTTGATCCAAATCTTTATAAAGATCCTTGGCTCTGCTATCAGGCAAGGAGGAGAACCTCTGGGCTGCCTGAGAAAAGCTTGATGTTTCCCGCACATTGTAATGTGTAGGTAAGCATTTCTTACATCCAACATTGTCATACAGACATTTTGGTACAGATTTTTTCTGACCATGAACATGTTCACCCTGGAGAACTTTTGTTCTATTTTTAAGGGACAAGTCATAGTTGATTTTTGTACCACTTGGGAGACCAACTCCAATTGGTACCCTTCCCGATGCAGAAAGTAGGGACTGGCAGAGATGTTTTCCCATTGGGAAGCAAAATGGGTTAGTCTGCCCCCTACACTGACTCTGACGTCAGTTAGATTCTTTGGGTTTAGGCCCAGGTTTAAGGAACAACAAATTGTCCCCTTGTTTTCCTTTCCCAGAGCCTTTTTTCCTGGCTTTAAATGGTCTTTGACTCTTGCCTTGGAAGTTTTGAAAGGAATATCTTCCTGATTTATCCTTTCTCTTTGTGGGGAATTTTATCCCTTTTTCTGCGAATCTGGACAAGGTATCATCAAGTCCTGAACCGAAAAGCAATGAACCTTCAAAAGGCAGGGCACAAAGTCTTACTTTAGAGTTTGTATCACCTTCCCAAGCTTTGACCCAAAGCGCCCTTCTAGCAGAATTAACCAATGCTGCTGTTTTAGCAGATGCTGCTAATGACTCCACAGCTGCGTCTGCTAGATAGGACGCAGCTTTACTAATCAGGTTTAAGGAATTTATCAAATCTTGTGATCCTGCCATACTGTGGACACGTTTTAATAGTTCCTTAAGCCAAAAGTCTGTATTCCTGGCCACACAGGTATCAGCTAAGGCTACAGTGGTATTGTATGCATTTGAATCCCAGGCTTTACTTAATGCGGATTCAATCCTGCGATCCATGGGATCTGTAATATGCCCGGCATTTTTAAAGAACAAATCTGTTCCTTTTGATAATTGTGACAGGGGAGCATCAAGTTTAGGGTTTTTTGTAAATACCCTCAAAATCCTGAGGCTCAAAGGGAAACCTTTTCCAGTTTTTTGGTCTGGAAAAGGCATGTGTAGGTACCTTCCATTCCTGATGTATTATGTCCTTTAATGACTGATGAATGGGAATGGTTCTGTACTGGGCTTTCCCCAAGCCTTTGTACACTTTGTCTTTGCAAGAAGACTTTTTTGCTGGAATAGGAATCTCTTCAGTGTCATATACCACTTTGAGAAGATTTTGCATATATTCCAAGGGAAAAAGATTTTTAACTTCTGGATCCTCCTGTTCCCTAACCTGAGTTGAGGGAATGGATAAATTATCTTCCCAGAGGGATGGGGGTCCCATTGACCCCTCAGCATCTTGGGAGGATGCATTGTCTGCTCCTTCCATTGCTGGAACTAGAGGGATGGCTGCTGGAGCCTTAAAGGTTTGAACAGCAGCTGCTATTTCCTCCCTCATAGATTTAAGTAAATCTTTCATAAGGTCCTGCCCTGCCAATTTGTTAATGCAAGTCTGGCATAAGGGCTTTGTATAAGACCTAGATAACCTAACCCCACATTCCCCACATTTTTTAGTTGAGGATAGGGGTCTGGCAGGGGCTTCCTGTGCCGGTGGTGTACCTGTGACAACACATGGAAAAACAAGAAGAGAGGACACCATGAAGCGACATAATCTTCTTGCCTATCACTACGGCAACATACAGGAAAAGCATGGCATGGCATACCTGTCCTAATAGACAGCAGTGGGCCACCATCGGTATCACTTACCCGATCCTGTCGCCACCTGCGTTGCCGCTTTCTCCCCTGTGAGGACTGCGGCTGCTTGTGTCTCTTTTTGGGGCTTTCGCCCTCTCGGAGTCGGAGAGTCAGTCATGGTATCACCGAGTTCGCTCCGATCTGGCGTCTCCTCCACGCTGGGTTTCTTCCGGGAGTCAGCCGCTCCGCCCCTTCCGCCGGAACTTCCTGTCTCCATAGCGAGGCTTGGGGCTCACCGCTCGGCGGGAAATTCGAAATCCTTACCGCCCAACGAAGTGAATGGAGGAGACTTCCTGCAGAGACTAGCAGGACTTCAGGTATGAGGGACCTTCCACGAGGCAAACCGCACTACCTGGTATGTTTGGCGACCTGAAAGCTCCTTTTTCCAAAGGACACAGCTAGGGAGGAACCTGCTATTAGGCCGACCGAAGCCGCCTTACAGGGGTACCGTCTTGGCCAGCTATTTGCCTCAGGTTAGTTAAAAAAAACAAACGTTCCGATGTGAGGTTGGAAACACAACTGAACTGGAGCTAAGGATGGGTGGGACCCTTTTAAACAGCTGCAAATTAGTTGTGTTTCCTGTGAGGCAGAGCCACAATCTCCCAATTGTAGGCCGTCCTGGAAGGATGAAAGGAGAAAAATTGCCTTTTTACATGCATTTTATTTGCTTAAAATAGTTACATGCTCTTGGCTGGAGACAGGCAACCGGGCACTCTGATGGGCTGGAGATAGGTGGTATCAGTGAAAGTAAAAAAATCCCAAAGTTTGGGTTGTCCCCATAAAAGAAATATAGAGGGGAAATATTCCAATGGGGACACTAGTTCTGGTGACCTGGCGGTTCCCAAGGAAATCCCTCAATCTGCAGGGATTTCTTCTAACTTCCTGTTTGGCTATGGGACACGAAGTGAAGGAAAACATCAGCAATGGGACAGATGGTGAAAAAATATCTGACTGAGGATATACCCCCCCCCCCCTTACTCTATACAAAAATAAAGTTTTACTTGTAGTTATACTTTAAGTGGCTTTTTCCAGGAAGGGCACTTCATTTTAATCAGGTAATCTCTATTTGTTTTAACCTTAAACAATAACACAGGGAAACAAATAAAATTCAATTTTAAGTGGGCTCCAGCAAGAATTGGCCCACACCCACCATGTGACCACCCAAGCTCCCCATGCAAGGTCAAACAACCGCAAACAGAGGAGAGAGGAAGGAACTCCAAGAACCTTCACCAATGCAGAGCAACCCCCAAGCTGTAGCGCACTTCAGCAGCAGGCTTCCTTTACCCTGACACCCAGAGAGGAAGGCACAATTTCACACACAAAAAAAAAGCTCAATAGTAAGGATAACCAAAAGGCACCATTGTACCCCGCTTACCTGGGCCTGGCTAGTGCATGAGATGAGGCACCTGCTTACGCTGTAGCAGCCAGCAGTTTCTGCTTTCTCCATGTTGCACAGTGCAGCGGAAAACTGAGAATGTGGAGTGACTAGGACCTGGAGCTCACATGTGGCAAGCCTCCACCACTATAGCGGCTTCCCTGCACTGCAGCAACCACCTTGTAAGTCCTGGGCTGCATGACACCAGCTCACATAACTTCACACAGCTTCGGGCACACAGGCACAGACAACCCGGCTGGCCACTGCTCCCCTGGGCTGGTGGAGGAAAAAAGGCACTGCAACAATCCCATCATCCAACAGGAGGGGGGTGCTGGGATGAACAGAAAATCAGAAACAACCCTGTGTAAGGCCACCACTCTCCCCCCCCCCACCCCCTCCAGTGAGAGCATAGCCCCCACTACAACAATTGCCTGCAGTGCCTCCATAGTGGAGGAAACACCATAACCGAGGGCATGGTGGAAGGGGTAGAACAAAAAGGCTTGCTATAGTGTTTCCTGGGAATTTGAGTGGAGCAACTCTCTCTCCAGGTGCAGTCGTGAAAGATGATTGGGGAAAGTGTAAAGGGTTAATTATACCCGATGCTGGATGAAAACAAAGGAGAGCTAAGTGCAAAATTTGGTTCAATGCTTCCAAGTCCTTACACACACCACTTCCAACCATAGGAGGTCCATGGATGAACTGCAGAAACCTATTAAAGAGCTGAATGGAGGAAAAGACCACATGGACCAGAAGCTTGAATCCAATAGACCCCCAGCTTTTTAAGAGCATTATTTAAGGCAGTGGTGGTCAACTTTCTTGACACAGGGGGTTTCAAGTGCAGACCCACACCACCAAAGGGACGCACATACAATTAAAAGTGAAGTTTACCCTTGAGGGTGGAAAAAAAAAAAAAAAAAATCGTAAAATGCACATATTATTGCAGGAAAAAAAAAGTGTGTACCCTTTCCTTATATCCCATGATCCTCCTAGATTTTCCTCTAAATATAAAAAACAACATAGGTTGCATATTCCAACGACTAAATTGTATGCTTACCAATTTACCAAACTAACCCAAACAGCAAAGTCTTGCCAGAGCCCAACCATGCTGCTCATTCTGATCCGCAAAGAGATTTAGAAAGAGGCTGGGCATAAATCAGCAGGGAAGGGGAATTACTGGCATTGTATACAAACAGTGCTAGAGAGGGCTTGATTACACAACATATCATTTGCATTTCAGATGAATGAAACACGGCTCTAGTAAAGCAGCCAATCACTATATGCATTGCCTATGAACTCTGCTTTGTTGGGACCACAAAGAGCATATGCGCAAGGGGAAATCATTTGCAATGCATTCTACACTGCTCCAGGGTGGGCATATAAATGAGCAACAATTAATGTCATAATAATGGCATAATAAAAGTATGTTAAGCTTTGGGTCCACAAAACTGAGTGGCTAAACCCAAGCAACGAGTTAGAATGAAAGCTCATAACTCAGTTCATCTCCTTCCTTACTCAGCATAAAACATTAAATATTTTTCAGTCCACAAAATTGAGAGGCTAACCCAAGCCATGAGTTACATTGATACCCACCATCCGCCAATGCCGCAGGAAAGGGATTTCATCTTGCTTGGAGTGTTCATGGCTTACCATTTTGCTTGGAGTGTTCATGGCTTCTCACTTTGCTGTTCATTGTTTCCACCTATTAATGGAAAAGATAAAATTTACAACGGCATCATGCCTATGTTTTCAGAGATAATGAAATATGAGATTTGGGTTAAAAACACAAAATGTAAACCATTTCATGAGAAAGACTTTCGCCTTGAACCTAAAATGCTTGCTGCATGGTTATAATAAATCTGGCTTCCCTGCTGTGGCATTGTATTCTGACAGCGAGGAGACTCCCCTGCTGTCAAAATATACAGATCAGCTCTGCAGCCTACTGCACTGATCGAGCGGGAATATACTGACTTCTGTAAACCACATTGGCCACACATGGATCGAAATTCAGCTGGGCCCTGCTGAACCAGCCACATTTTAATCCATGTATGGCCAGCTTAAGGAAGTTACAACTCTTTCTGAATACATGTCACAGTTTAGTTACTTTAAGGCTGGCCATACATGGAACCGTTTAACTGAACAGATTTCCCCATCCACACAATGTGGAAGGAGATGTCCTTCCAATTTTGTTAATGTATTTTAGACTCCTCCACTGTCAGATTACACTGATCATCACTTATTGAAAGGAACAACAAGCTGGCTCGAGAGAAGTCTTACCATTAGATCTACATTTCTGGAATAGGAACAGCCATAGATTAACTGAAAATGCAGCCCAGTCCCTGCTGAACTGCTTGAATTGTGATCCATCTATAGCAAGTTTTAGTTTTTCAAGAGAATCAGCAGTCTCCAGTTGAATAAACCCATGAGGGAAGCCTCCATGTTTTCTTATGTTACTTCTATCAAAACCGCAAGATGCCTTGACACATGAAATTCTAGCCAACCAAAAAAAAACATGTATTGCTTTGTTTGCATTTAAACATTTTCATGCACTGCAAGACAGCATTTTAGTCTCAGATGGTAAAGTTACAGAAGTAATATTGAACAAGCAACTCTTATTTAACCACTTGAATACAAGGGCACTCTCACCCCCTGCCCAGGCCAATTTTCAGCTTTCAGCGCTCTCACACTTTGAATGACAATTACTCAGTCATGCAACGCTGTACCCAAATTTTTTATCCGTTTTAAAACAAATAGCGCTTTCTTTTGGTGGTATCTAATCGCCACTGAGTAATTAATTTTTTTGCGAAAAAAGTGAAATAAGAGCGAAAATGTAGAAAAAAAAAAAACATTTTTATTTAGTTTCCATTATAACATTTTGCAAATAAGTAATTTTTTTTTCTCATAAATTTGAACTGCGACATATCTTTGGTAAAAATAACCCAAAATTACTGGGTATTATTATGTGTGACAGTTAGGGTTCTTTTACACTAGGATTCCGTCAAACGGACTCCGTTTATCTCAGCGGGGGATCGATCCGTCGATCCCCCGCTGAGCAGCCGGATGACAGCTGTTCTCCGCGCTGTGTGCGGAGATACAGCTGTCAGGTCCCTATGCATCTCTATGGGGGAATTGGATGGGAACGGACCGTCGGTCCATTCTCATTCGATCCCATCCGATCGACGGATGGAAAATAGGGTTTCCATCCGTCCAGATTTGATGGATCTGATGGGATGTCAGCGGACATGTCTCCGCTGACACCCGATGCCCCATAGAGATGCATGGGGTGTCCGTTCAAATCCACAAAAACAACTGACAGGCGGATTTGAACGGTCCGTCTGTGTGAAAGGGGCCTTATAGAGTCTATGGTGCCAATCATTAAAAATTGATCACACCTAATCACATCAGATGTTCCGACGGGCCCATCTAATTTCTTGAGGCCCTGAAATGTTAGGACAGTAAAATGACCCCTTTTTGGAAAGTAGACATTCCAGGGTATTTAGTAAGAGGCATAGTGAGATTTTTGGAGTTATAATTCTTTCCCACAATTCTTGAGGAAATAAATACTTTATTTTTCACACAAAATTGTAATAACAAGTTATTTCTCACACACAGTATAGGCATACTTGCAATTACACCCCAAAATACATTCTGCTACTCCTCCTGAATATGGCAATACCACGTGTGAGACTTTTACACAGCCTGGCCACATACAGAGGCCCAACATGCAAAGAGTCAGGTGTTCTAGGAGCATAAATTACACGCAATTTCATAACGACCCAACACACTTTGAAGGCCCTGGAGCACAAGGACAAATCGAATTACCAACAAAATGACCCCATTTGAAAAACACCCCAATGTATACTCTATGAGGCATTATGAGTCTTTTCTCTATGTCATTTTTTTCCACAAATTTTTAGAAAATGTGGAAAGAAAAATAAACATTTTTTATTTATTTTATCTACACAAAGCTGTCAATTTTAAAAGATATTCCTAACACATAGCATGTACACAGCAAAAATTACACCCCAAAATACATTCTGCTACTCCTCCGGAGTAAGGCGATACCAGGTGTGAGAGGCCCAACATCCAAGTAGCACCTTCAGGCGTTCTAGGAGAATTGCACATCTAATTTCATTACAACCAATCACACTTTTGAAGGCCCTGGAGGACCAGGACAATGGAAACACCCACAAAATGACCCCATTTTGGAAAGCAAACACCCTAACACAATCTTTGAGGCATGGGCTGCAGACAGGCACCCGGCGCCCTCTGGCGGGCTGGACACAGGCACCCGGGCGCCCTCTGGCGGGCTGGACACAGGCACCCGGGCGCCCTCTGGCGGGCTGGACACAGGGAACCGGGCGCCCTCTGGCGGGCTGGACACAGGCAACCGGGCGCCCTCTGGCGGGCTGGACACAGGCAACCGGGCGCCCTCTGGCGGGCTGGACACAGGCAACCGGGCGCCCTCTGGCGGGCTGGACACAGGCAACCGGGCGCCCTCTGGCGGGCTGGACACAGGCACCCGGGCGCCCTCTGGCGGGCTGGACACAGGCACCCGGGCGCCCTCTGGCGGGCTGGACACAGGCACCCGGGCGCCCTCTGGCGGGCTGGACACAGGCACCCGGGCGCCCTCTGGCGGGCTGGACACAGGCACCCGGGCGCCCTCTGGCGGGCTGGACACAGGCACCCGGGCGCCCTCTGGCGGGCTGGACACAAGCACCCGGGCGCCCTCTGGCGGGCTGGACACAGGCACCCGGGCGCCCTCTGGCGGGCTGGACACAGGCACCCGGGCGCCCTCTGGCGGGCTGGACACAGGCACCCGGGCGCCCTCTGGCGGGCTGGACACAGGCACCCGGGCGCCCTCTGGCGGGCTGGACACAGGCACCCGGGCGCCCTCTGGCGGGCTGGACACAAGCACCCGGGCGCCCTCTGGCGGGCTGGACACAGGCACCCGGGCGCCCTCTGGCGGGCTGGACACAGGCACCCGGGCGCCCTCTGGCGGGCTGGACACAGGCACCCGGGCGCCCTCTGGCGGGCTGGACACAGGCACCCGGGCGCCCTCTGGCGGGCTGGACACAGGCACCCGGGCGCCCTCTGGCGGGCTGGACACAGGCACCCCCCTGGGCCCTCCGACAGGCTGGACACAGGCGGCACCCGGGCCCTCCGACGGGCTGGACACAGGCGGCACCCGGGCCCTCCAACGGGCTGGACACAGGCGGCACCCGGGCCCTCTGATGGGCTGGACACAGGCAACCGGGCCCTCTGAGGGGCTGGACACAGGTGGTATCATTGAAAGTAAAAAAAGTTTGGGTGGTCCCCATAAAAGAAATAAAAGGGAAATATTCCAATAGCGACACCTTTTTTTTGGTGACCTAGCTGTCCCCAAGGAGGTCCCTCAATCTGCAGGAATTTCTTTTCCCTTCCTGTTTGGCTATGGGACAGGAATTGAAGGAAAATCTTGGTTATGGGACAGATGGCGAATCAATATCTGATTGAGGTTAATCCCCCCCCCCCCCCCCCCTTTACTCTATACATAAAGAAAGTTTTACTTGTAGTTCTATTTTAAGTGGCTTTTTCCAGGAAGGGCACTTCCTTTTATCAGGAGAGCTCTATTTGATTTAACCTTAAACACAGGGAAACAAATACAATCCCATTTTAAGTGGGCTCCAGCCATGTGACCACCCTTGCTCCCCATGCAAGGTCAAACAACCGCAAATAGAGGATAAAGGAAGGAGCTCTGAAAACCTTCACCAATGCAGAGTAGCCCCCCATCTGTAGCGCACTTCAACAGCAGGCTTCCATCACCCTGACACCCAAAGATGAAGGCACAATAAACCACACACAAAAAATCCCAATAGTAAGGATAACCGAAAGGAACACTGTACCCCCTTACCTGGGCCTGGCTAGTGAATGAGATGAGGCACCTGCTTCTGCCGTAGCAGCCAACAGTTTTTGGTTTCTACATGTTGCACAGTGCCGCGGAATGTTGAGAATGTGGTGTGGCCAGGTCCCGGAGCTCACATGTGGCAAGCCTCCACTACTACAGCGGCTTCCCTGCACTGCAGGAACCACCTTGTAAGTCCTGGGCTGCATGACACAAGCCCATATAACTCCGAACAGCGTCGGGCAAACAGGCACAGACAACTCTGCTGGCCACTGCTCCCCTGAGCTGGTGGAGGAAAAAAGGCACTGCAACACATCCATCATCCGACAGGAGGGGGTGCTGGGATGAGCAGAAAAAAACCTGGGTAAAAAACCACTCCCCCCTTCAGTGAGAGCATAACCCCCACTACAAAAGTTGCCTGCAGTGCCTCCATAGTGGAGGAAACACCATAACAGAATGGCATGGTGGAAAAGGTAGAACTTAAAGGCTTGCTGTGGTGTTTCTTGGGAATTTGGGTGCAGCAACTCTCTCCAGGTGCAGTCCTGATAGACGAATGGGGAAGTGTAAAAGGTTAATTATACCCGATGCTGAATGAAAACAGAGCTCAATGCCAATATTTGTTCAATGCTTCTTAAGTCCATGCACACACACCTTCCAGCCATGGTCCATGGATGAACTGCAGAAACCTATTAAAGAGCTGAATGGAAGAAGAGACCACATGAACCAGAAGCTTGAATCCAATAGACCCCCAGCTTTTTAAGAGCATTATTTAAGGCAGTGGTGGTCAACCTTATTGACACAGGGGGCTTCAAGTGCAGACCCATACCACAGGCACCCGGGCACTCTGGAAGGGCATTGAGACCGGCACCCGGGCACTCTGGAAGGGCATGGAGACCGGCACCCGGGCCCTCTGGAAGGGCATGGAGACCGGCACCCGGGCCCTCTGGAAGGGCATGGAGACCGGCACCCGGGCCCTCTGGAAGGGCATGGAGACCGGCACCCGGGCCCTCTGGAAGGGCATGGAGACCGGCACCCGGGCCCTCTGGAAGGGCATGGAGACCGGCACCCGGGCCCTCTGGAAGGGCATGGAGACCGGCACCCTGGAAGGTCATGGAGACCGGCACCCTGGAAGGTCATGGAGACCGGCACCCTGGAAGGGCATGGAGACCGGCACCCTGGAAGGGCATGGAGACCGGCACCCTGGAAGGGCATGGAGACCGGCACCCGGGCACTCTGGAAGGGCTGACACGGGCACCCCTGATAGGCTGGACACGGGCACCCCTGATGGGCTTACTCTATACAAAAAGAAGGTTTTGCTTGTAGTTCTACTATAAGTGGCTTTTTTATTAATTTCCTTTTATCAGGAGAGCTCCATTTGCTTTAACCTTAAACAATAACAAAGGGAAACAAATACAATCCCATTTTAAGTGGGCTCCAGCAACGATTGACCCACACCCGCCATGTGACCACCCAAGCTCCCCATGCAAGGTAAATCAACCACAAATAGATGAGAGAGGAAGGAGCTCCGAGAACTTTCACCAATGCAAAGCTGCCCCCAAGCTGTAGCGCACTTCAGCAGCAGGCTTCCTTTACCCTGACACCTAGAGAGGAAGGCACAATAAACCACACACAAGTAATCCCAATAGTAAGGATAACCAAAAGGCACCACTGTGCCCCCCTTACCTGGGCCTGGCTAGTGCATGAGATTGAGCACCTGCTTCTGCTGTAGCAGCCAACAGTTTCTGCTTTCTTCATGTTGCACAGAGCAGCAGAATTCTGAGAATGCGGAGTGGCCAGGACCCGCAGATCACATGTGGCAAGCCTCCACCACTGCAGCAGCTTCCCTTCACTGCAAGAACCACCTTGCAAGTCCTGGGCTGCATGACACAAGCTCATATAACTCCAAACAGCATCGGGCACACAGGCACAGACAACCCTGCTGGCCACTGCTCCCCTGGGCTGGAGGAGGAAAAAAAGGCACTGCAACACCCCCATCATCCGACAGTAGGGAGGGTGCAGTGATGGTCAGAAGGCCCTCTGGAAGGGCTTGGAGAGACACGCAACCGGAGCCCTCTGGAAGGGCTTGGAGACAGGCAACCTGGGCCTTCTGGAAGGGCTTGGAGACAGGCAACCTGGGCCTTCTGGAAGGGCTTGGAGACCGGCAACCGGGGCCCTCTGGAAGGGCTTGGAGACAGGCAACCGGGGCCCTCTGAAAGGGCTTGGAGACAGGCAACCGGGGCCCTCTGGAAGGGCTTGGAGACAGGCAACCGGGGCCCTCTGGAAGGGCTTGGAGACAGGCAACCGGGGCCCTCTGGAAGGGCTTGGAGACAGGCAACCGGGGCCCTCTGGAGGGGCTTGGAGACACGCAACCGGGGCCCTCTGGAGGGGCTTGGAGACACGCAACCGGGGCCCTCTGGAGGGGCTTGGAGACACGCAACCGGGGCCCTCTGGAGGGGCTTGGAGACACGCAACCGGGGGCCCTCTGGAGGGGCTTGGAGACACGCAACCTGGGCCCTCTGGAGGGGCTTGGAGACACGCAACCTGGGCCCTCTGGAGGGGCTTGGAGACACGCAACCTGGGCCCTCTGGAGGGGCTTGGAGACACGCAACCTGGGCCCTCTGGAGGGGCTTGGAGACACGCAACCGGGGCCCTCTGGAGGGGCTTGGAGACACGCAACCGGGGCCCTCTGGAGGGGCTTGGAGACACGCAACCGGGGCCCTCTGGAGGGGCTTGGAGACACGCAACCGGGGCCCTATGGAGGGGCTTGGAGACACGCAACCGGGGCCCTCTGGAAGGGCTTGGAGACACGCAACCGGGGCCCTCTGGAAGGGCTTGGAGACACGCAACCGGGGCCCTCTGGAAGGGCTTGGAGACACGCAACCGGGGCCCTCTGGAAGGGCTTGGAGACACGCAACCGGGGCCCTCTGGAAGGGCTTGGAGACACGCAACCGGGGCCCTCTGGAAGGGCTTGGAGACACGCAACCGGGGCCCTCTGGAAGGGCTTGGAGACACGCAACCGGGGCCCTCTGGAAGGGCATGGAGACCGGCACCCGGGCACTCTGGAAGGGCATGGAGACCGGCACCCGGGCACTCTGGAAGGGCATGGAGACCGGCACCCGGGCACTCTGGAAGGGCATGGAGACCGGCACCCGTGCACTCTGGAAGGGCATGGAGACGGGCACCCGGGCACTCTGGAAGGGCATGGAGACCGGCACCCGTGCACTCTGGAAGGGCATGGAGACGGGCACCCTGGAAGGGCATGGAGACGGGCACCCGGGCACTCTGGAAGGGCATGGAGACGGGCACCGGGGCACTCTGGAAGGGCACTTTCCTTTTATCAGGAGAGCTCCATTTGCTTTAAACTTAAACAATAACAAAGGGAAACAAATACAATCCCATTTTAAGTGGGCTCCAGCAACAATTGACCCACACCCGCCATGTGACCACCCAAGCTCCCCATGCAAGGTCAATCAACCGCAAATAGACAAGAGAGGAAGGAGCTCCGAGAACTTTCACCAATGCAAAGCTGCCCCCACGCTGTAGCGCACTTCAGCAGCAGGCTTCCTTTACCCTGACACCTAGAGAGGAAGGCACAATAAACCACACACAAGTAATCCCAATAGTAAGGATAACTAAAAGGCACCACTGTACCCCCCTTACCTGGGCCTGGCTAGTGCATGAGATGAGGCACCTGCTTCTGCTGTAGCAGCCAACAGTTTCTGCTTTCTGCATGTTGCACAGAGCAGCAGAATTCTGAGAATGCGGAGTGGCCAGGACCTGCAGATCACATGTGGCAAGCCTCCACCACTGCAGAGGCTTCCCTTCACTGCAATAACCACCTTGCAAGTCCTGGGCTGCATGACACAAGCTCATATAACTCCAAACAGCATCGGGCACACAGGCACAGACAACCCTGCTGGCCACTGCTCCCCTGGGCTGGAGGAGGAAAAAAAGGCACTGCAACACCCCCATCATCCGACAGGAGGGAGGGTGCAGTGATGGTCAGAAGGCCCTCTGGAAGGGCTTGGAGACAGGCAACCGGGGCCCTCTGGAAGGGCTTGGAGACAGGCAACCGGGGCCCTCTGGAAGGGCTTGGAGACAGGCAACCGGGGCCCTCTGGAAGGGCTTGGAGACATGCAACCGGGGCCCTCTGGGGCACTTGTCTGCCATTGCTGTGTGGAGAGGACACCCAATTTCCTTCCAACTTTATCCTCAAGATCGGCAGTACCTCCATTGGATTGTTTACACCATAAGGGATTGCTCCTGGCTCCTCCCTTTGAGGACTTCAGATGCCCAGCTATTTGTGGGGCACCTACCTGACCTGATCCTCCGGGGTTCCAAATATTCGATCAATCCACAAACTATACTGCTGCATACATTGCCAGATAAATCCACACCAATCAGATGTTTTTAACCTTTGTGCATGCAATGAAAGCCCAGTTATGACCTAACTCTAGTACCACTTTGAACCACCCCTGAAGAAGAAGCAAGCATTTTGGCTTCGAAACATGTCGGGTTTCATAGTTCTAGCATTATGAGTTTTGTCCCCCTGTCTATTTCATGCTTGTACATGTCTTTTTAACCCATTGTTTTTTGTATTCAATAAAATTTATTACCTTTTCTATTATATACAATTTTACCATTTTTATGTGCCTTCAAAGTCCCATTTAGGGGAACCCCTGTTTCTTTGGCTTGGAGACACGCAACCGGGGCCCTCTGGAAGGGCTTGGAGACACGCAACCGGGGCCCTCTGGAAGGGCATGGAGACCGGCACCCGGGGCCCTCTGGAAGGGCATGGAGACCGGCACCCGGGCACTCTGGAAGGGCATGGAGACCGGCACCCGGGCACTCTGGAAGGGCATGGAGACCGGCACCCGGGCACTCTGGAAGGGCATGGAGACCGGCACCCGGGCACTCTGGAAGGGCATGGAGACCGGCACTCTGGAAGGGCATGGAGACCGGCACCCGGGCACTCTGGAAGGGCATGGAGACCGGCACCCGGGCACTCTGGAAGGGCATGGAGACCAGCACCCGGGCACTCTGGAAGGGCATGGAGACCGGCACCCTGGAAGGTCATGGAGACCGGCACCCTGGAAGGGCATGGAGACTGGCACCCGGGCACTCTGGAAGGGCTGACACGGGCACCCCTGATGGGCTTACTCTATACAAAAAGAAGGTTTTGCTTGTAGTTCTACTATAAGTGGCTTTTTTATTAATTTCCTTTTATCAGGAGAGCTCCATTTGCTTTAACCTTAAACAATAACAAAGGGAAACAAATACAATCCCATTTTAAGTGGGCTCCAGCAACAATTGACCCACACCCGCCATGTGACCACCCAAGCTCCCCATGCAAGGTAAATCAACCGCAAATAGATGAGAGAGGAAGGAGCTCCGAGAACTTTCACCAATGCAAAGCTGCCCCCAAGCTGTAGCGCACTTCAGCAGCAGGCTTCCTTTACCCTGACACCTAGAGAGGAAGGCACAATAAACCACACACAAGTAATCCCAATAGTAAGGATAACCAAAAGGCACCACTGTGCCCCCCTTACCTGGGCCTGGCTAGTGCATGAGATTGAGCACCTGCTTCTGCTGTAGCAGCCAACAGTTTCTGCTTTCTTCATGTTGCACAGAGCAGCAGAATTCTGAGAATGCGGAGTGGCCAGGACCCGCAGATCACATGTGGCAAGCCTCCACCACTGCAGCGGCTTCCCTTCACTGCAAGAACCACCTTGCAAGTCCTGGGCTGCATGACACAAGCTCATATAACTCCAAACAGCATCGGGCACACAGGCACAGACAACCCTGCTGGCCACTGCTCCCCGGGGCTGGAGGAGGAAAAAAAGGCACTGCAACACCCCCATCATCCGACAGGAGGGAGGGTGCAGTGATGGTCAGAAGGCCCTCTGGTAGGGCTTGGAGAGACACGCAACCGGGGCCCTCTGGAAGGGCTTGGAGACCGGCAACCTGGGCCTTCTGGAAGGGCTTGGAGACAGGCAACCTGGGCCTTCTGGAAGGGCTTGGAGACAGGCAACCGGGGCCCTCTGGAAGGGCTTGGAGACAGGCAACCGGGGCCCTCTGGAAGGGCTTGGAGACAGGCAACCGGGGCCCTCTGGAAGGGCTTGGAGACAGGCAACCGGGGCCCTCTGGAAGGGCTTGGAGACACGCAACCGGGGCCCTCTGGAGGGGCTTGGAGACACGCAACAGGGGCCCTCTGGAAGGGCATGGAGACAGGCAACCGGGGCCCTCTGGGGAACTTGTCTGCCGGTTGCTGTGTGGAGAGGACACCCAATTTCCTTCCAACTTTATCCTCAAGATCGGCAGTACCTCCATTGGATTTTTTACACCATAAGGGATTGCTCCTGGCTCCTCCCTTTGAGGACTTCAGATGCCCAGCTATTTGTGGGGCACCTACCTGATTTGATCCTCCGTGGTTCCAAATATTCGATCAATCCACAAACTATACTGCTGCATACATTGCCAGATAAATCCACACCAATCAGATGTTTTTAACCTTTGTGCATGCAATGAAAGCCCAGTTATGACCTAACTCTAGTACCACTTTGAACCACCCCTGAAGAAGCAAGCATTTTGGCTTCGAAACATGTCGGGTTTCATAGTTCTAGCGTTATGAGTTTTGTCCCCGTCTATTTCATGCTTGTACATGTCTTTTTAACCCATTGTTTTTTGTATTCAATAAAATTTATTACCTTTTCTATTATATACAATTTTACCATTTTTATGTGCCTTCAAAGTCCCATTTAGGGGAACCCCTGTTTCTTGGGCTTGGAGACACGCAACCGGGGCCCTCTGGAAGGGCTTGGAGACACGCAACCGGGGCCCTCTGGAAGGGCTTGGAGACACGCAACCGGGGCCCTCTGGAAGGGCTTGGAGACACGCAACCCGGGCCCTCTGGAAGGGCATGGAGACCGGCACCCGGGCCCTCTGGAAGGGCATGGAGACCGGCACCCGGGCCCTCTGGAAGGGCATGGAGACCGGCACCCGGGCCCTCTGGAAGGGCATGGAGACCGGCACCCGGGCACTCTGGAAGGGCATGGAGACCGGCACCCGGGCACTCTGGAAGGGCATGGAGACCGGCACCCTGGAAGGTCATGGAGACCGGCACCCTGGAAGGTCATGGAGACCGGCACCCGGGCACTCTGGAAGGGCTGACACGGGCACCCCTGATAGGCTGGACACGGGCACCCCTGATGGGCTTACTCTATACAAAAAGAAGGTTTTGCTTGTAGTTCTACTATAAGTGGCTTTTTTATTAATTTCCTTTTATCAGGAGAGCTCCATTTGCTTTAACCTTAAACAATAACAAAGGGAAACAAATACAATCCCATTTTAAGTGGGCTCCAGCAACAATTGACCCACACCCGCCATGTGACCACCCAAGCTCCCCATGCAAGGTAAATCAACCGCAAATAGATGAGAGAGGAAGGAGCTCCGAGAACTTTCACCAATGCAAAGCTGCCCCCAAGCTGTAGCGCACTTCAGCAGCAGGCTTCCTTTACCCTGACACCTAGAGAGGAAGGCACAATAAACCACACACAAGTAATCCCAATAGTAAGGATAACCAAAAGGCACCACTGTGCCCCCCTTACCTGGGCCTGGCTAGTGCATGAGATTAGGCACCTGCTTCTGCTGTAGCAGCCAACAGTTTCTGCTTTCTTCATGTTGCACAGAGCAGCAGAATTCTGAGAATGCGGAGTGGCCAGGACCCGCAGATCACATGTGGCAAGCCTCCACCACTGCAGCGGCTTCCCTTCACTGCAAGAACCACCTTGCAAGTCCTGGGCTGCATGACACAAGCTCATATAACTCCAAACAGCATCGGGCACACAGGCACAGACAACCCTGCTGGCCACTGCTCCCCTGGGCTGGAGGAGGAAAAAAAGGCACTGCAACACCCCCATCATCCGACAGGAGGGAGGGTGCAGTGATGGTCAGAAGGCCCTCTGGAAGGGCTTGGAGACACTAACCGGGGCCCTCTGGAAGGGCTTGGAGACAGGCAACCTGGGCCTTCTGGAAGGGCTTGGAGACAAGCAACCTGGGCCTTCTGGAAGGGCTTGGAGACAGGCAACCGGGGCCCTCTGGAAGGGCTTGGAGACAGGCAACCGGGGCCCTCTGGAAGGGCTTGGAGACAGGCAACCGGGGGCCCTCTGGAGGGGCTTGGAGACACGCAACCGGGGCCCTCTGGAGGGGCTTGGAGACACGCAACCGGGGCCCTCTGGAGGGGCTTGGAGACACGCAACCGGGGCCCTCTGGAGGGGCTTGGAGACACGCAACCGGGGCCCTCTGGAGGGGCTTGGAGACACGCAACCGGGGCCCTCTGGAGGGGCTTGGAGACACGCAACCGGGGCCCTCTGGAGGGGCTTGGAGACACGCAACCGGGGCCCTCTGGAGGGGCTTGGAGACACGCAACCGGGGCCCTCTGGAGGGGCTTGGAGACACGCAACCGGGGCCCTCTGGAGGGGCTTGGAGACACGCAACCGGGGCCCGCTGTAGGGGCTTGGAGACACGCAACCGGGGCCCTCTGGAGGGGCTTGGAGACACGCAACCGGGGCCCTCTGGAGGGGCTTGGAGACACGCAACCGGGGCCCTCTGGAGGGGCTTGGAGACACGCAACCGGGGCCCTCTGGAAGGGCTTGGAGACACACAACCGGGGCCCTCTGGAAGGGCTTGGAGACACGCAACCGGGGCCCTCTGGAAGGGCTTGGAGACACGCAACCGGGGCCCTCTGGAGGGGCTTGGAGACACGCAACAGGGGCCCTCTGGAGGGGCTTGGAGACACGCAACCTGGGCACTCTAGAGGGGCTTGGAGACACGCAACCTGGGCCCTCTGGAGGGGCTTGGAGACACGCAACCTGGGCCCTCTGGAGGGGCTTGGAGACACGCAACCTGGGCCCTCTGGAGGGGCTTGGAGACACGCAACCGGGGCCCTCTGGAAGGGCTTGGAGACACGCAACTGGGGCCCTCTGGAGGGGCTTGGAGACACGCAACCGGGGCCCTCTGGAGGGGCTTGGAGACACGCAACCTAGGCACTCTAGAGGGGCTTGGAGACACGCAACCTGGGCCCTCTGGAGGGGCTTGGAGACATGCAACCGGGGCCCTCCGGGGCACTTGTCTGCCGGTTGCTGTGTGGAGAGGACACCCAATTTCCTTCCAACTTTATCCTCAAGATCGGCAGTACCTCCATTGGATTGTTTACACCATAAGGGATTGCTCCTGGCTCCTCCCTTTGAGGACTTCAGATGCCCAGCTATTTGTGGGGCACCTACCTGACCTGATCCTCCGGGGTTCCAAATATTCGATCAATCCACAAACTATACTGCTGCATACATTGCCAGATAAATCCACACCAATCAGATGTTTTTAACCTTTGTGCATGCAATGAAAGCCCAGTTATGACCTAACTCTAGTACCACTTTGAACCACCCCTGAAGAAGAAGCAAGCATTTTGGCTTCGAAACATGTCGGGTTTCATAGTTCTAGCATTATGAGTTTTGTCCCCCTGTCTATTTCATGCTTGTACATGTCTTTTTAACCCATTGTTTTTTGTATTCAATAAAATTTATTACCTTTTCTATTATATACAATTTTACCATTTTTATGTGCCTTCAAAGTCCCATTTAGGGGAACCCCTGTTTCTTTGGCTTGGAGACACGCAACCGGGGCCCTCTGGAAGGGCTTGGAGACACGCAACCGGGGCCCTCTGGAAGGGCTTGGAGACACGCAACCGGGGCCCTCTGGAAGGGCTTGGAGACACGCAACCGGGGCCCTCTGGAAGGGCTTGGAGACACGCAACCGGGGCCCTCTGGAAGGGCATGGAGACCGGCACCCGGGCACTCTGGAAGGGCATGGAGACCGGCACCCGGGCACTCTGGAAGGGCATGGAGACAGGCAACCGGGCACTCTGGAAGGGCATGGAGACAGGCAACCGGGCCCTCTGGAAGGGCTTGGAGACAGGCAACCGGGGCCCTCTGGAAGGGCTTGGAGACACGCAACCGGGGCCCTCTGGGGCACTTGTCTGCCGGTTGCTGTGTGGAGAGGACACCCAATTTCCTTCCAACTTTATCCTCAAGATCGACAGTACCTCCATTGGATTGTTTACAACATAAGGGATTGCTCCTGGCTCCTCCCTTTGAGGACTTCAGATGCCCAGCTATTTGTGGGGCACCTACCTGACCTGATCCTCCGGGGTTCCAAATATTCGATCAATCCACAAACTATACTGCTGCATACATTGCCAGATAAATCCACACCAATCATATGTTTTTAACCTTTGTGCATGCAATGAAAGCCCAGTTATGACCTAACTCTAGTACCGCTTTGAACCACCCCTGAAGAAGAAGCAAGCATTTTGGCTTCGAAACATGTCGGGTTTCATAGTTCTAGCGTTATGAGTTTTGTCCCCCTGTCTATTTCATGCTTGTACATGTCTTTTTAACCCATTGTTTTTTGTATTCAATAAAATTTATTACCTTTTCTATTATATACAATTTTACCATTTTTATGTGCCTTCAAAGTCCCATTTAGGGGAACCCCTGTTTCTTTGGCTTGGAGACACGCAACCGGGGCCCTCTGGAAGGGCTTGGAGACACGCAACCGGGGCACTCTGGAAGGGCTTGGAGACACGCAACCGGGGCCCTCTGGAAGGGCTTGGAGACACGCAACCGGGGCCCTCTGGAAGGGCATGGAGAGCGGCACCCGGGGCACTCTGGAAGGGCATGGAGACCGGCACCCGGGCACTCTGGAAGGGCATGGAGACCGGCACTCTGGAAGGGCATGGAGACCGGCACTCTGGAAGGGCATGGAGACCGGCACTCTGGAAGGGCATGGAGACCGGCACCCGGGCACTCTGGAAGGGCATGGAGACCGGCACCCGGGCACTCTGGAAGGGCATGGAGACCGGCACCCGGGCACTCTGGAAGGGCATGGAGACCGGCACCCGGGGCCCTCTGGAAGGGCATGGAGACAGGCAACCGGGGCCCTCTGGGGCACTTGTCTGCCGGTTGCTGTGCGGAGAGGACACCCAATTTCCTTCCAACTTTATCCTCAAGATCGGCAGTACCTCCATTGGATTGTTTACACCATAAGGGATTGCTCCTGGCTCCTCCCTTTGAGGACTTCAGATGCCCAGCTATTTGTGGGGCACCTACCTGATTTGATCCTCCGTGGTTCCAAATATTCGATCAATCCACAAACTATACTGCTGCATACATTGCCAGATAAATCCACACCAATCAGATGTTTTTAACCTTTGTGCATGCAATGAAAGCCCAGTTATGACCTAACTCTAGTACCACTTTGAACCACCCCTGAAGAAGAAGCAAGCATTTTGGCTTCGAAACATGTCGGGTTTCATAGTTCTAGCGTTATGAGTTTTGTCCCCCTGTCTATTTCATGCTTGTACATGTCTTTTTAACCCATTGTTTTTTGTATTCAATAAAATTTATTACCTTTTCTATTATATACAATTTTACCATTTTTATGTGCCTTCAAAGTCCCATTTAGGGGAACCCCTGTTTCTTGGGCTTGGAGACACGCAACCGGGGCCCTCTGGAAGGGCTTGGAGACACGCAACCGGGGCCCTCTGGAAGGGCTTGGAGACACGGCACCCGGGCCCTCTGGAAGGGCTTGGAGACCGGCACCCGGGCCCTCTGGAAGGGCATGGAGACCGGCACCCGGGCCCTCTGGAAGGGCATGGAGACCGGCACCCAGGCCCTCTGGAAGGGCATGGAGACCGGCACCCGGGCACCCTGGAAGGTCATGGAGACCGGCACCCTGGAAGGGCATGGAGACCGGCACCCTGGAAGGGCATGGAGACCGGCACCCTGGAAGGGCATGGAGACCGGCAACCGGGCACTCTGGAAGGGCTGACACGGGCACCCCTGATAGGCTGGACACGGGCACCCCTGATGGACTTACTCTATACAAAAAGAAGGTTTTGCTTGGAGTTCTACTATAAGTGGCTTTTTTATTAATATCCTTTTATCAGGAGAGCTCCATTTGCTTTAACCTTAAACAATAACAAAGGGAAACAAATACAATCCCATTTTAAGTGGGCTCCAGCAACAATTGACCCACACCCGCCATGTGACCACCCAAGCTCCCCATGCAAGGTAAATCAACCGCAAATAGATGAGAGAGGAAGGAGCTCCGAGAACTTTCACCAATGCAAAGCTGCCCCCAAGCTGTAGCGCACTTCAGCAGCAGGCTTCCTTTACCCTGACACCTAGAGAGGAAGGCACAATAAACCACACACAAGTAATCCCAATAGTAAGGATAACCAAAAGGCACCACTGTGCCCCCCTTACCTGGGCCTGGCTAGTGCATGAGATTAGGCACCTGCTTCTGCTGTAGCAGCCAACAGTTTCTGCTTTCTTCATGTTGCACAGAGCAGCAGAATTCTGAATGCGGAGTGGCCAGGACCCGCAGATCACATGTGGCGAGCCTCCACCGCTGCAGCGGCTTCCCTTCACTGCAAGAACCACCTTGCAAGTCCTGGGCTGCATGACACAAGCTCATAACTCCGAACAGCATCGGGCACACAGGCACAGACAACCCTGCTGGCCACTGCTCCCCTGGGCTGGAGGAGGAAAAAAAGGCACTGCAACACCCCCATCATCCGACAAGAGGGAGGGTGCAGTGATGGTCAGAAGGCCCTCTGGAAGGGCTTGGAGACACGCAACCGGGGCCCTCTGGAAGGGCTTGGAGACAGGCAACCTGGGCCTTCTGGAAGGGCTTGGAGACAGGCAACCGGGGCCCTCTGGAAGGGCTTGGAGACAGGCAACCGGGGCCCTCTGGAAGGGCTTGGAGACAGGCAACCGGGGCCCTCTGGAAGGGCTTGGAGACAGGCAACCGGGGCCCTCTGGAAGGGCTTGGAGACAGGCAACCGGGGCCCTCTGGAAGGGCTTGGAGACAGGCAACCGGGGCCCTCTGGAAGGGCTTGGAGACAGGCAACCGGGGCCCTCTGGAAGGGCTTGGAGACAGGCAACCGGGGCCCTCTGGAAGGGCTTGGAGACAGGCAACCGGGGCCCTCTGGAAGGGCTTGGAGACACGCAACCGGGGCCCTCTGGAAGGGCTTGGAGACACGCAACCGGGGCCCTCTGGAAGGGCTTGGAGACACGCAACCGGGGCCCTCTGGAGGGGCTTGGAGACACGCAACCGGGGCCCTCTGGAGGGGCTTGGAGACACGCAACCGGGGCCCTCTGGAGGGGCTTGGAGACACGCAACCGGGGCCCTCTGGAGGGGCTTGGAGACACGCAACCGGGGCCCTCTGGAGGGGCTTGGAGACACGCAACCGGGGCCCTCTGGAGGGGCTTGGAGACACGCAACCGGGGCCCGCTGGAGGGGCTTGGAGACACGCAACCGGGGCCCGCTGGAGGGGCTTGGAGACACGCAACCGGGGCCCGCTGGAGGGGCTTGGAGACACGCAACCGGGGCCCTCTGGAGAGGCTTGGAGACACGCAACCGGGGCCCGCTGGGGGGGCTTGGAGACACGCAACCGGGGCCCTCTGGAGGGGCTTGGAGACACGCAACCGGGGCCCTCTGGAGGGGCTTGGAGACACGCAACCGGGGCCCTCTGGAAGGGCTTGGAGACACGCAACCGGGGCCCTCTGGAGGGGCTTGGAGACACGCAACCGGGGCCCTCTGGAGGGGCTTGGAGACACGCAACCGGGGCCATCTGGAGGGGCTTGGAGACACGCAACCGGGGCCCTCTGGAGGGGCTTGGAGACACGCAACCGGGGCCCTCTGGAGGGGCTTGGAGACACGCAACCGGGGCCCTCTGGAGGGGCTTGGAGACACGCAACCTGGGCCCTCTGGAGGGGCTTGGAGACACGCAACCTGGGCCCTCTGGAGGGGCTTGGAGACACGCAACCGGGGCCCTCTGGAGGGGCTTGGAGACACGCAACCGGGGCCCTCTGGAGGGGCTTGGAGACACGCAACCGGGGCCCTCTGGAGGGGCTTGGAGACACGCAACCGGGGCCCTCTGGAGGGGCTTGGAGACACGCAACCGGGGCCCTCTGGAAGGTCTTGGAGACACGCAACCGGTGCCCTCTGGAAGGGCTTGGAGACACGCAACCGGGGCCCTCTGGAAGGGCTTGGAGACACGCAACCGGGGCCCTCTGGAAGGGCTTGGAGACACGCAACCGGGGCCCTCTGGAAGGGCTTGGAGACACGCAACCGGGGCCCTCTGGAAGGGCTTGGAGACACGCAACCGGGGCCCTCTGGAAGGGCTTGGAGACACGCAACCGGGGCCCTCTGGAAGGGCTTGGAGACACGCAACCGGGGCCCTCTGGAAGGGCTTGGAGACACGCAACCGGGGCCCTCTGGAGCACTTGGAAACACGCAACCGGGGCCCTCTGGAAGGGCATGGAGACCGGCACCCGGGCACTCTGGAAGGGCATGGAGACCGGCACCCGGGCACTCTGGAAGGGCATGGAGACCAGCACCCTGGCACTCTGGAAGGGCATGGAGACCGGCACCCTGGCACTCTGGAAGGGCATGGAGACCGGCACCCGGGCACACTGGAAGGGCATGGAGACCGGCACCCTGGAAGGGCATGAAGACGGGCACCCGGGCACTCTGGAAGGGCATGGAGACGGGCACCTTGGAAGGGCATGGAGACGGGCACCCGGGCACTCTGGAAGGGCATTTTCCTGTTATCAGGAGAGCTCCATTTGCTTTAAACTTAAATAACAAAGGGAAACAAATACAATCCCATTTTAAGTGGGCTCCAGCAACAATTGACCCACACCCGCCATGTGACCACCCAAGCTCCCCATGCAAGGTCAATCAACCGCAAATAGACAAGAGAGGAAGGAGCTCCGAGAACTTTTACCAATTCAAAGCTGCCCCCACGCTGTAGCGCACTTCAGCAGCAGGCTTCCTTTACCCTGACACCTAGAGAGGAAGGCACAATAAACCACACACAAGTAATCCCAATAGTAAGGATAACTAAAAGGCACCACTGTACCCCCCCTTACCTGGGCCTGGCTAGTGCATGAGATGAGGCACCTGCTTCTGCTGTAGCAGCTAACAGTTTCTGCTTTCTCCATGTTGCACAGAGCAGCAGAATTCTGAGATTGCGGAGTGGCCAGGACCCGCAGATCACATGTGGCAAGCCTCCACCACTGCAGAGGCTTCCCTTCACTGCAATAACCACCTTGCAAGTCCTGGGCTGCATGACACAAGCTCATATAACTCCAAACAGCATCGGGCACACAGGCACAGACAACCCTGCTGGCCACTGCTCCCCTGGGCTGGAGGAGGAAAAAAAGGCACTGCAACACCCCCATCATCCGACAGGAGGGAGGGTGCAGTGATGGTCAGAAGGCCCTCTGGAAGGGCTTGGAGACACGCACCCGGGGCCCTCTGGAAGGGCTTGGAGACAGGCAACCCGGGGCCCTCTGGAAGGGCTTGGAGACAGGCAACTGGGCACTCTGGAAGGGCATGGAGACCGGCACCCGGGCACTCTGGAAGGGCATGGAGACCGGCACCCGGGCGCTCTGGAAGGGCATGGAGACCGGCACCCGGGCGCTCTGGAAGGGCATGGAGACCGGCACCCGGGCGCTCTGGAAGGGCATGGAGACCGGCACCCGGGCGCTCTGGAAGGGCATGGAGACCGGCACCCGGGCCCTCTCCCTCTGGAAGGGCTTGGAGACACGCAACCGGGGCCCTCTGGAAGGGCTTGGAGACACGCAACCGGGGCCCTCTGGGGCACTTGTCTGCCGGTTGCTGTGTGGAGAGGACACCCAATTTCCTTCCAACTTTATCCTCAAGATCGGCAGTACCTCCATTGGATTGTTTACACCATAAGGGATTGCTCCTGGCTCCTCCCTTTGAGGACTTCAGATGCCCAGCTATTTGTGGGGCACCTACCTGACCTGATCCTCCGGGGTTCCAAATATTCGATCAATCCACAAACTATACTGCTGCATACATTGCCAGATAAATCCACACCAATCAGATGTTTTTAACCTTTGTGCATGCAATGAAAGCCCAGTTATGACCTAACTCTAGTACCGCTTTGAACCACCCCTGAAGAAGAAGCAAGCATTTTGGCTTCGAAACATGTTGGGTTTCATAGTTCTAGCGTTATGAGTTTTGTCCCCCTGTCTATTTCATGCTTGTACATGTCTTTTTAACCCATTGTTTTTTGTATTCAATAAAATTTATTACCTTTTCTATTATATACAATTTTACCATTTTTATGTGCCTTCAAAGTCCCATTTAGGGGAACCCCTGTTTCTTTGGCTTGGAGACACGCAACCGGGGCCCTCTGGAAGGGCTTGGAGACACGCAACCGGGGCACTCTGGAAGGGCTTGGAGACACACAACCGGGGCACTCTGGAAGGGCTTGGAGACACGCAACCGGGGCACTCTGGAAGGGCATGGAGACCGGCACCCGGGCACTCTGGAAGGGCATGGAGACCGGCACCCGGGCACTCTGGAAGGGCATGGAGACCGGCACCCGGGCACTCTGGAAGGGCATGGAGACCGGCACCCGGGGCCCCCTGGAAGGGCATGGAGACAGGCAACCGGGGCCCTCTGGGGCACTTGTCTGCCGGTTGCTGTGCGGAGAGGACACCCAATTTCCTTCCAACTTTATCCTCAAGATCGGCAGTACCTCCATTGGATTGTTTACACCATAAGGGATTGCTCCTGGCTCCTCCCTTTGAGGACTTCAGATGCCCAGCTATTTGTGGGGCACCTACCTGATTTGATCCTCCGTGGTTCCAAATATTCGATCAATCCACAAACTATACTGCTGCATACATTGCCAGATAAATCCACACCAATCAGATGTTTTTAACCTTTGTGCATGCAATGAAAGCCCAGTTATGACCTAACTCTAGTACCACTTTGAACCACCCCTGAAGAAGAAGCAAGCATTTTGGCTTCGAAACATGTCGGGTTTCATAGTTCTAGCGTTATGAGTTTTGTCCCCCTGTCTATTTCATGCTTGTACATGTCTTTTTAACCCATTGTTTTTTGTATTCAATAAAATTTATTACCTTTTCTATTATATACAATTTTACCATTTTTATGTGCCTTCAAAGTCCCATTTAGGGGAACCCCTGTTTCTTGGGCTTGGAGACACGCAACCGGGGCCCTCTGGAAGGGCTTGGAGACACGCAACCGGGGCCCTCTGGAAGGGCTTGGAGACACGCAACCCGGGCCCTCTGGAAGGGCATGGAGACCGGCACCCGGGCCCTCTGGAAGGGCATGGAGACCGGCACCCGGGCCCTCTGGAAGGGCATGGAGACCGGCACCCGGGCCCTCTGGAAGGGCATGGAGACCGGCACCCGGGCACCCTGGAAGGTCATGGAGACCGGCACCCTGGAAGGTCATGGAGACCGGCACCCTGGAAGGGCATGGAGACCGGCAACCGGGCACTCTGGAAGGGCTGACACGGGCACCCCTGATAGGCTGGACACGGGCACCCCTGATGGACTTACTCTATACAAAAAGAAGGTTTTGCTTGGAGTTCTACTATAAGTGGCTTTTTTATTAATATCCTTTTATCAGGAGAGCTCCATTTGCTTTAACCTTAAACAATAACAAAGGGAAACAAATACAATCCCATTTTAAGTGGGCTCCAGCAACAATTGACCCACACCCGCCATGTGACCACCCAAGCTCCCCATGCAAGGTAAATCAACCGCAAATAGATGAGAGAGGAAGGAGCTCCGAGAACTTTCACCAATGCAAAGCTGCCCCCAAGCTGTAGCGCACTTCAGCAGCAGGCTTCCTTTACCCTGACACCTAGAGAGGAAGGCACAATAAACCACACACAAGTAATCCCAATAGTAAGGATAACCAAAAGGCACCACTGTGCCCCCCTTACCTGGGCCTGGCTAGTGCATGAGATTAGGCACCTGCTTCTGCTGTAGCAGCCAACAGTTTCTGCTTTCTTCATGTTGCACAGAGCAGCAGAATTCTGAGAATGCGGAGTGGCCAGGACCCGCAGATCACATGTGGCGAGCCTCCACCGCTGCAGCGGCTTCCCTTCACTGCAAGAACCACCTTGCAAGTCCTGGGCTGCATGACACAAGCTCATAACTCCGAACAGCATCGGGCACACAGGCACAGACAACCCTGCTGGCCACTGCTCCCCTGGGCTGGAGGAGGAAAAAAAGGCACTGCAACACCCCCATCATCCGACAAGAGGGAGGGTGCAGTGATGGTCAGAAGGCCCTCTGGAAGGGCTTGGAGACACGCAACCGGGGCCCTCTGGAAGGGCTTGGAGACAGGCAACCTGGGCCTTCTGGAAGGGCTTGGAGACAGGCAACCGGGGCCCTCTGGAAGGGCTTGGAGACAGGCAACCGGGGCCCTCTGGAAGGGCTTGGAGACAGGCAACCGGGGCCCTCTGGAAGGGCTTGGAGACAGGCAACCGGGGCCCTCTGGAAGGGCTTGGAGACAGGCAACCGGGGCCCTCTGGAAGGGCTTGGAGACAGGCAACCGGGGCCCTCTGGAAGGGCTTGGAGACAGGCAACCGGGGCCCTCTGGAAGGGCTTGGAGACAGGCAACCGGGGCCCTCTGGAAGGGCTTGGAGACAGGCAACCGGGGCCCTCTGGAAGGGCTTGGAGACAGGCAACCGGGGCCCTCTGGAAGGGCTTGGAGACAGGCAACCGGGGCCCTCTGGAAGGGCTTGGAGACACGCAACCGGGGCCCTCTGGAAGGGCTTGGAGACACGCAACCGGGGCCCTCTTTAAGGGCTTGGAGACACGCAACCGGGGCCCTCTGGAGGGGCTTGGAGACACGCAACCGGGGCCCTCTGGAGGGGCTTGGAGACACGCAACCGGGGCCCTTTGGAGGGGCTTGGAGACACGCAACCGGGGCCCTCTGGAGGGGCTTGGAGACACGCAACCGGGGCCCGCTGGAGGGGCTTGGAGACACGCAACCGGGGCCCGCTGGAGGGGCTTGGAGACACGCAACCGGGGCCCGCTGGAGGGGCTTGGAGACACGCAACCGGGGCCCGCTGGAGGGGCTTGGAGACACGCAACCGGGGCCCTCTGGAGGGGCTTGGAGACACGCAACCGGGGCCCTCTGGAGAGGCTTGGAGACACGCAACCGGGGCCCGCTGGAGGGGCTTGGAGACACGCAACCGGGGCCCTCTGGAGGGGCTTGGAGACACGCAACCGGGGCCCTCTGGAGGGGCTTGGAGACACGCAACCGGGGCCCTCTGGAAGGGCTTGGAGACACGCAACCGGGGCCCTCTGGAGGGGCTTGGAGACACGCAACCGGGGCAATCTGGAGGGGCTTGGAGACACGCAACCGGGGCCCTCTGGAGGGGCTTGGAGACACGCAACCGGGGCCCTCTGGAAGGGCTTGGAGACACGCAACCGGGGCCCTCTGGAAGGGCTTGGAGACACGCAACCGGGGCCCTCTGGAAGGGCTTGGAGACACGCAACCGGGGCCCTCTGGAAGGGCTTGGAGACACGCAACCGGGGCCCTCTGGAAGGGCTTGGAGACACGCAACCGGGGCCCTCTGGAAGGGCTTGGAGACACGCAACCGGGGCCCTCTGGAAGGGCTTGGAGACACGCAACCGGGGCCCTCTGGAAGGGCTTGGAGACACGCAACCGGGGCCCTCTGGAGCACTTGGAAACACGCAACCGGGGCCCTCTGGAGCACTTGGAAACACGCAACCGGGGCCCTCTGGAAGGGCATGGAGACCGGCACCCGGGCATTCTGGAAGGGCATGGAGACCGGCACCCGGGCACTCTGGAAGGGCATGGAGACCGGCACCCTGGCACTCTGGAAGGGCATGGAGACCGGCACCCTGGCACTCTGGAAGGGCATGGAGACCGGCACCCTGGAAGGGCATGGAGACGGGCACCCGGGCACTCTGGAAGGGCATGGAGACGGGCACCTTGGAAGGGCATGGAGACGGGCACCCGGGCACTCTGGAAGGGCATTTTCCTGTTATCAGGAGAGCTCCATTTGCTTTAAACTTAAATAACAAAGGGAAACAAATACAATCCCATTTTAAGTGGGCTCCAGCAACAATTGACCCACACCCGCCATGTGACCACCCAAGCTCCCCATGCAAGGTCAATCAACCGCAAATAGACAAGAGAGGAAGGAGCTCCGAGAACTTTTACCAATTCAAAGCTGCCCCCACGCTGTAGCGCACTTCAGCAGCAGGCTTCCTTTACCCTGACACCTAGAGAGGAAGGCACAATAAACCACACACAAGTAATCCCAATAGTAAGGATAACTAAAAGGCACCACTGTACCCCCCTTACCTGGGCCTGGCTAGTGCATGAGATGAGGCACCTGCTTCTGCTGTAGCAGCTAACAGTTTCTGCTTTCTCCATGTTGCACAGAGCAGCAGAATTCTGAGAATGCGGAGTGGCCAGGACCCGCAGATCACATGTGGCAAGCCTCCACCACTGCAGAGGCTTCCCTTCACTGCAATAACCACCTTGCAAGTCCTGGGCTGCATGACACAAGCTCATATAACTCCAAACAGCATCGGGCACACAGGCACAGACAACCCTGCTGGCCACTGCTCCCCTGGGCTGGAGGAGGAAAAAAAGGCACTGCAACACCCCCATCATCCGACAGGAGGGAGGGTGCAGTGATGGTCAGAAGGCCCTCTGGAAGGGCTTGGAGACACGCAACCGGGGCCCTCTGGAAGGGCTTGGAGACAGGCAACCCGGGGCCCTCTGGAAGGGCTTGGAGACAGGCAACTGGGCACTCTGGAAGGGCATGGAGACCGGCACCCGGGCACTCTGGAAGGGCATGGAGACCGGCACCCGGGCGCTCTGGAAGGGCATGGAGACCGGCACCCGGGCGCTCTGGAAGGGCATGGAGACCGGCACCCGGGCGCTCTGGAAGGGCATGGAGACCGGCACCCGGACGCTCTGGAAGGGCATGGAGACAGGCAACCGGGGCCCTCTGGAAGGGCTTGGAGACACGCAACCGGGCCCTCTGGGGCACTTGTCTGCCGGTTGCTGTGTGGAGAGGACACCCAATTTCCTTCCAACTTTATCCTCAAGATCGGCAGTACCTCCATTGGATTGTTTACACCATAAGGGATTGCTCCTGGCTCCTCCCTTTGAGGACTTCAGATGCCCAGCTATTTGTGGGGCACCTACCTGACCTGATCCTCCGGGGTTCCAAATATTCGATCAATCCACAAACTATACTGCTGCATACATTGCCAGATAAATCCACACCAATCATATGTTTTTAACCTTTGTGCATGCAATGAAAGCCCAGTTATGACCTAACTCTAGTACCGCTTTGAACCACCCCTGAAGAAGAAGCAAGCATTTTGGCTTCGAAACATGTCGGGTTTCATAGTTCTAGCGTTATGAGTTTTGTCCCCCTGTCTATTTCATGCTTGTACATGTCTTTTTAACCCATTGTTTTTTGTATTCAATAAAATTTATTACCTTTTCTATTATATACAATTTTACCATTTTTATGTGCCTTCAAAGTCCCATTTAGGGGAACCCCTGTTTCTTTGGCTTGGAGACACGCAACCGGGGCCCTCTGGAAGGGCTTGGAGACACGCAACCGGGGCACTCTGGAAGGGCTTGGAGACACACAACCGGGGCACTCTGGAAGGGCTTGGAGACACACAACCGGGGCCCTCTGGAAGGGCTTGGAGACACGCAACCGGGGCCCTCTGGAAGGGCATGGAGACCGGCACCCGGGCCCTCTGGAAGGGCATGGAGACCGGCACCCGGGCCCTCTGGAAGGGCATGGAGACCGGCACCCGGGCCCTCTGGAAGGGCATGGAGACCGGCACCCGGGCCCTCTGGAAGGGCATGGAGACCGGCACCCGGGCACTCTGGAAGGGCATGGAGACCGGCACCCGGGCACTCTGGAAGGGCATGGAGACCGGCACCCGGGCACTCTGGAAGGGCATGGAGACCGGCACCCGGGCACTCTGGAAGGGCATGGAGACCGGCACCCGGGCACTCTGGAAGGGCATGGAGACCGGCACCCTGGAAGGTCATGGAGACCGGCACCCGGGCACTCTGGAAGGGCTGACACGGGCACCCCTGATAGGCTGGACACGGGCACCCCTGATGGGCTTACTCTATACAAAAAGAAGGTTTTGCTTGTAGTTCTACTATAAGTGGCTTTTTTATTAATTTCCTTTTATCAGGAGAGCTCCATTTGCTTTAACCTTAAACAATAACAAAGGGAAACAAATACAATCCCATTTTAAGTGGGCTCCAGCAACAATTGACCCACACCCGCCATGTGACCACCCAAGCTCCCCATGCAAGGTAAATCAACCGCAAATAGATGAGAGAGGAAGGAGCTCCGAGAACTTTCACCAATGCAAAGCTGCCCCCAAGCTGTAGCGCACTTCAGCAGCAGGCTTCCTTTACCCTGACACCTAGAGAGGAAGGCACAATAAACCACACACAAGTAATCCCAATAGTAAGGATAACCAAAAGGCACCACTGTGCCCCCCATACCTGGGCCTGGCTAGTGCATGAGATTAGGCACCTGCTTCTGCTGTAGCAGCCAACAGTTTCTGCTTTCTTCATGTTGCACAGAGCAGCAGAATTCTGAGAATGCGGAGTGGCCAGGACCCGCAGATCACATGTGGCGAGCCTCCACCGCTGCAGCGGCTTCCCTTCACTGCAAGAACCACCTTGCAAGTCCTGGGCTGCATGACACAAGCTCATAACTCCAAACAGCATCGGGCACACAGGCACAGACAACCCTGCTGGCCACTGCTCCCCTGGGCTGGAGGAGGAAAAAAAGGCACTGCAACACCCCCATCATCCGACAAGAGTGAGGGTGCAGTGATGGTCAGAAGGCCCTCTGGAAGGGCTTGGAGACACGCAACCGGGGCCCTCTGGAAGGGCTTGGAGACAGGCAACCTGGGCCCTCTTGAAGGGCTTGGAGACAGGCAACCGGGGCCCTCTGGAAGGGCTTGGAGACAGGCAACCGGGGCCCTCTGGAAGGGCTTGGAGACAGGCAACCGGGGCCCTCTGGAAGGGCTTGGAGACACGCAACCGGGGCCCTCTGGAAGGGCTTGGAGACACGCAACCGGGGCCCTCTGGAGGGGCTTGGAGACACGCAACCGGGGCCCTCTGGAGGGGCTTGGAGACACGCAACCGGGGCCCGCTGGAGGGGCTTGGAGACACGCAACCGGGGCCCGCTGGAGGGGCTTGGAGACACGCAACCGGGGCCCGCTGGAGGGGCTTGGAGACACGCAACTGGAGCCCGCTGGAGGGGCTTGGAGACACGCAACCGGGGCCCTCTGGAGAGGCTTGGAGACACGCAACCGGGGCCCTCTGGAGGGGCTTGGAGACACGCAACCGGGGCCCTCTGGAGGGGCTTGGAGACACGCAACCGGGGCCCTCTGGAGGGGCTTGGAGACACGCAACCGGGGCCCTCTGGAGGGGCTTTGGAGATACGCAACCGGGGCCCTCTGGAGGTGCTTGGAGACACGCAACCGGGGCCCTCTGGAAGGGCTTGGAGACACGCAACCGGGGCCCTCTGGAAGGGCTTGGAGACACGCAACCGGGGCCCTCTGGAGGGGCTTGGAGACACGCAACCGGGGCCCTCTGGAGGGGCTTGGAGACACGCAACGGGGGCCCTCTGGAGGGGCTTGGAGACACGCAACCGGGGCCCTCTGGAGGGGCTTGGAGACACGCAACCTGGGCACTCTGGAGGGGCTTGGAGACACGCAACCTGGGCCCTCTGGAGGGGCTTGGAGACACGCAACCGGGGCCCTCTGGAGGGGCTTGGAGACACGCAACCGGGGCCCTCTGGAGGGGCTTGGAGACACGCAACCGGGGCCCTCTGGAGGGGCTTGGAGACACGCAACCGGGGCCCTCTGGAGGGGCTTGGAGACACGCAACCGGGGCCCTCTGGAGGGGCTTGGAGACACGCAACCGGGGCCCTCTGGAGGGGCTTGGAGACACGCAACCGGGGCCCTCTGGAGGGGCTTGGAGACACGCAACCGGGGCCCTCTGGAGGGGCTTGGAGACACGCAACCGGGGCCCTCTGGAGGGGCTTGGAGACACGCAACCGGGGCCCTCTGGAGGTGCTTGGAGACACGCAACCGGGGCCCTCTGGAAGGGCTTGGAGACACGCAACCGGGGCCCTCTGGAAGGGCTTGGAGACACGCAACCGGGGCCCTCTGGAGGGGCTTGGAGACACGCAACCGGGGCCCTCTGGAGGGGCTTGGAGACACGCAACGGGGGCCCTCTGGAGGGGCTTGGAGACACGCAACCGGGGCCCTCTGGAGGGGCTTGGAGACACGCAACCTGGGCACTCTGGAGGGGCTTGGAGACACGCAACCTGGGCCCTCTGGAGGGGCTTGGAGACACGCAACCGGGGCCCTCTGGAGGGGCTTGGAGACACGCAACCGGGGCCCTCTGGAGGGGCTTGGAGACACGCAACCGGGGCCCTCTGGAAGGGCTTGGAGACACGCAACCGGGGCCCTCTGGAAGGGCTTGGAGACACGCAACCGGGGCCCTCTGGAAGGGCTTGGAGACATGCAACCGGGGCTCTCTGGAAGGGCATGGAGACCGGCACCCGGGCACACTGGAAGGGCATGGAGACCGGCACCCGGGCACTCTGGAAGGGCATGGAGACCGGCACCCGGGCACTCTGGAAGGGCATGGAGACCGGCACCCGGGCACTCTGGAAGGGCATGGAGACCGGCACCCGGGCACTCTGGAAGGGCATGGAGACCGGCACCCGGGCACTCTGAAAGGGCATGGAGACCGGCACCCGGGCACTCTGAAAGGGCATGGAGACCGGCACCCGGGCACACTGGAAGGGCATGGAGACCGGCACCCTGGAAGGGCATGGAGACGGGCACCCAGGCACTCTGGAAGGGCATGGAGACGGGCACCTTGGAAGGGCATGGAGACGGGCACCCGGGCACTCTGGAAGGGCATTTTCCTTTTATCAGGAGAGCTCCATTTGCTTTAAACTTAAACAATAACAAAGGGAAACCAATACAATCCCATTTTAAGTGGGCTCCAGCAACAATTGACCCACACCCGCCATGTGACCACCCAAGCTCCCCATGCAAGGTCAATCAACCGCAAATAGACAAGAGAGGAAGGAGCTCCGAGAACTTTCACCAATTCAAAGCTGCCCCCACACTGTAGCGCACTTCAGCAGCAGGCTTCCTTTACCCTGACACCTAGAGAGGAAGGCACAATAAACCACACACAAGTAATCCCAATAGTAAGGATAACCAAAAGGCACCACTGTACCCCCCTTACCTGGGCCTGGCTAGTGCATGAGATGAGGCACCTGCTTCTGCTGTAGCAGCTAACAGTTTCTGCTTTCTCCATGTTGCACAGAGCAGCAGAATTCTGAGAATGCGGAGTGGCCAGGACCCGCAGATCACATGTGGCAAGCCTCCACCACTGCAGAGGCTTCCCTTCACTGCAATAACCACCTTGCAAGTCCTGGGCTGCATGACACAAGCTCACATAACTCCAAACAGCATTGGGCACACAGGCACAGACAACCCTGCTGGCCACTGCTCCCCTGGGCTGGAGGAGGAAAAAAAGGCACTGCAACACCCCCATTGGCAGTGATGGTCAGAAGGCCCTCTGGAAGGGCTTGGAGACACGCAACTGGGGCCCTCTGGAAGGGCTTGGAGACCGGCACCCGGGCCCTCTGGAAGGGCTTGGAGACCGGCACCCGGGCACTCTGGAAGGGCATGGAGACCGGCACCCGGGCACTCTGGAAGGGCATGGAGACCGGCACCCGGGCACCCTGGAAGGTCATGGAGACCAGCACCCTGGAAGGTCATGGAGACCAGCACCCTGGAAGGTCATGGAGACCGGCACCCTGGAAAGTCATGGAGACCGGCACCCGGGCACTCTGGAAGGGCTGACACGGGCACCCCTGATAGGCTGGACACTGGCACCCCTGATGGGCTTACTCTATACAAAAAGAAGGTTTTGCTTGTAGTTCTACTATAAGTGGCTTTTTTCTTAATTTCCTTTTATCAGGAGAGCTCCATTTGCTTTAACCTTAAACAATAACAAAGGGAAACAAATACAATCCCATTTTAAGTGGGCTCCAGCAACAATTGACCCACACCCGCCATGTGATCACCCAAGCTCCCCATGCAAGGTAAATCAACCGCAAATAGATGAGAGAGGAAGGAGCTCCGAGAACTTTCACCAATGCAAAGCTGCCCCCAAGCTGTAGCGCACTTCAGCAGCAGGCTTCCTTTACCCTGACACCTAGAGAGGAAGGCACAATAAACCACACACAAGTAATCCCAATAGTAAGGATAACCAAAAGGCACCACTGTGCCCCCCTTACCTGGGCCTGGCTAGTGCATGAGATGAGGCACCTGCTTCTGCTGTAGCAGCCAACAGTTTCTGCTTTCTTCATGTTGCACAGAGCAGCAGAATTCTGAGAATGCGGAGTAGCCAGGACCCGCAGATCACATGTGGCAAGCCTCCACCACTGCAGCGGCTTCCCTTCACTGCAAGAACCACCTTGCAAGTCCTGGGCTGCATGACACAAGCTCATATAACTCCAAACAGCATCGGGCACACAGGCACAGACAACCCTGCTGGCCACTGCTCCCCTGGGCTGGAGGAGGAAAAAAAGGCACTGCAACACCCCCATCATCCGACAGGAGGGAGGGTGCAGTGATGGTCAGAAGGCCCTCTGGAAGGGCTTGGAGACACGCAACCGGGGCCCTCTGGAGGGGCTTGGAGACACGCAACCGGGGCCCTCTGGAGGGGCTTGGAGACACGCAACCGGGGCCCTCTGGAAGGGCATGGAGTCCAGGACCCGGGCACTCTGGAAGGGCATGGAGTCCGGCACCCGGGCACTCTGGAAGGGCATGGAGTCCGGCACCCGGGCACTCTGGAAGGGCATGGAGTCCGGCACCCGGGCACTCTGGAAGGGCATGGAGTCCGGCACCCGGGCACTCTGGAAGGGCATGGAGTCCGGCACCCGGGCACTCTGGAAGGGCATGGAGTCCGGCACCCGGGCACTCCTGAAGGGCATGGAGACAGGCAACCGGGGCCCTCTGGAAGGGCTTGGAGACACGCAACCGGGGCCCTCTGGAAGGGCTTGGAGACACGCAACCAGGGCCCTCTGGGGCACTTGTCTGCCGGTTGCTGTGTGGAGAGGACACCCAATTTCCATCCAACTTTATCCTCAAGATCGGCAGTACCTCCATTGGATTGTTTACACCATAAGGGATTGCTCCTGGCTCCTCCCTTTGAGGACTTCAGATGCCCAGCTATTTGTGGGGCACCTACCTGACCTGATCCTCCGGGGTTCCAAATATTCGATCAATCCACAAACTATACTGCTGCATACATTGCCAGATAAATCCACACCAATCATATGTTTTTAACCTTTGTGCATGCAATGAAAGCCCAGTTATGACCCAACTCTAGTACCGCTTTGAACCACCCCTGAAGAAGAAGCAAGCATTTTGGCTTCGAAACATGTCGAGTTTCATAGTTCTAGCGTTATGAGTTTTGTCCCCCTGTCTATTTCATGCTTGTACATGTCTTTTTAACCCATTGTTTTTTGTATTCAATAAAATGTATTACCTTTTCTATTATATACAATTTTACCATTTTTATGTGCCTTCAAAGTCCCATTTAGGGGAACCCCCGTTTCTTGGGCTTGGAGACACGCAACCGGGGCCCTCTGGAAGGGCTTGGAGACACGCAACCGGGGCCCTCTGGAAGGGCTTGGAGACACGCAACCGGGGCCCTCTGGAAGGGCTTGGAGAAACGCAACCGGGGCACTCTGGAAGGGCTTGGAGACACGCAACCGGGGCACTCTGGAAGGGCTTGGAGACACGCAACCGGGGCACTCTGGAAGGGCTTGGAGACACGCACCCGGGCACTCTGGAAGGGCATGGAGACCGGCACCCGGGCACTCTGGAAGGGCATGGAGACCGGCACCCGGGCACTCTGGAAGGGCATGGAGACCGGCACCCGGGCACTCTGGAAGGGCATGGAGACCGGCACCCGGGCACTCTGGAAGGGCATGGAGACCGGCACCCGGGCACTCTGGAAGGGCATGGAGACCGGCACCCGGGCACTCTGGAAGGGCATGGAGACCGACACCCGGGCACTCTGGAAGGGCATGGAGACCGGCACCCTGGAAGGGCATGGAGACCGGCACCCGGGCACTCTGGAAGGGCTGACATGGGCACCCCTAATAGGCTGGACACGGGCACCCCTGATGGGCTTACTCTATACAAAAAGAAGGTTTTGCTTGTAGTTCTACTATAAGTGGCTTTTTTCTTAATTTCCTTTTATCAGGAGAGCTCCATTTGCTTTAACCTTAAACAATAACAAAGGGAAACAAATACAATCCCATTTTAAGTGGGCTCCAGCAACAATTGACCCACACCCGCCATGTGACCACCCAAGCTCCCCATGCAAGGTAAATCAACCGCAAATAGACAAGAGAGGAAGGAGCTCCGAGAACTTTCACCAATGCAAAGCTGCCCCCAAGCTGTAGCGCACTTCAGCAGCAGGCTTCCTTTACCCTGACATCTAGAGAGGAAGGCACAATAAACCACACACAAGTAATCCCAATACTAAGGATAACCAAAAGGCACCACTGTGCCCCCCTTACCTGGGCCTGGCTAGTGCATGAGATGAGGCACCTGCTTCTGCTGTAGTAGCCAACAGTTTCTGCTTTCTTCATGTTGCACAGAGCAGCAGAATTCTGAGAATGCGGAGTGGCCATGACCCGCAGATCACATGTGGCAAGCCTCCACCACTGCAGCGGCTTCTCTTCACTGCAAGAACCACCTTGCAAGTCCTGGGCTGCATGACACAAGCTCATATAACTCCAAACAGCATCGGGCACACAGGCACAGACAACCCTGCTGGCCACTGCTCCCCTGGGCTGGAGGAGGAAAAAAAGGCACTGCAACACCCCCATCATCCGACAGGAGGGAGGGTGCAGTGATGGTCAGAAGGCCCTCTGGACGGGCTTGGAGACACGCAACCGGGGCCCTCTGGACGGGCTTGGAGACACGCAACCGGGGCCCTCTGGAGGGGCTTGGAGACACGCAACCGGGGCCCTCTGGACGGGCTTGGAGACACGCAACCGGGGCCCTCTGGACGGGCTTGGAGACACGCAACCGGGGCCCTCTGGACGGGCTTGGAGACACGCAACCGGGGCCCTCTGGACGGGCTTGGAGACACGCAACCGGGGCCCTCTGGACGGGCTTGGAGACACGCAACCGGGGCCCTCTGGACGGGCTTGGAGACACGCAACCGGGGCCCTCTGGACGGGCTTGGAGACACGCAACCGGGGCCCTCTGGACGGGCTTGGAGACACGCAACCGGGGCCCTCTGGACGGGCTTGGAGACACGCAACCGGGGCCCTCTGGACGGGCTTGGAGACACGCAACCGGGGCCCTCTGGAAGGGCTTGGAGACACGCAACCGGGGCCCTCTGGAAGGGCTTGGAGACACGCAACCGGGGCCCTCTGGAAGGGCTTGGAGACACGCAACCGGGGCCCTCTGGAAGGGCTTGGAGACACGCAACCGGGGCCCTCTGGACGGGCTTGGAGACACGCAACCGGGGCCCTCTGGACGGGCTTGGAGACACGCAACCGGGGCCCTCTGGACGGGCTTGGAGACACGCAACCGGGGCCCTCTGGACGGGCTTGGAGACACGCAACCGGGGCCCTCTGGACGGGCTTGGAGACACGCAACCGGGGCCCTCTGGACGGGCTTGGAGACACGCAACCGGGGCCCTCTGGACGGGCTTGGAGACACGCAACCGGGGCCCTCTGGAAGGGCTTGGAGACACGCAACCGGGGCCCTCTGGAAGGGCTTGGAGACACGCAACCGGGGCCCTCTGGAAGGGCTTGGAGACACGCAACCGGGGCCCTCTGGAAGGGCTTGGAGACACGCAACCGGGGCCCTCTGGAAGGGCTTGGAGACACGCAACCGGGGCCCTCTGGAAGGGCTTGGAGACACGCAACCGGGGCCCTCTGGAAGGGCTTGGAGACACGCAACCGGGGCCCTCTGGAAGGGCTTGGAGACACGCAACCGGGGCCCTCTGGAAGGGCTTGGAGACACGCAACCGGGGCCCTCTGGAAGGGCTTGGAGACACGCAACCGGGGCCCTCTGGAAGGGCTTGGAGACACGCAACCGGGGCCCTCTGGAAGGGCTTGGAGACACGCAACCGGGGCCCTCTGGAAGGGCTTGGAGACACGCAACCGGGGCCCTCTGGAAGGGCTTGGAGACACGCAACCGGGGCCCTCTGGAAGGGCTTGGAGACACGCAACCGGGGCCCTCTGGAAGGGCTTGGAGACACGCAACCGGGGCCCTCTGGAAGGGCTTGGAGACACGCAACCGGGGCCCTCTGGAAGGGCTTGGAGACACGCAACCGGGGCCCTCTGGAAGGGCTTGGAGACACGCAACCGGGGCCCTCTGGAAGGGCTTGGAGACACGCAACCGGGGCCCTCTGGAAGGGCTTGGAGACACGCAACCGGGGCCCTCTGGAAGGGCTTGGAGACACGCAACCGGGGCCCTCTGGAAGGGCTTGGAGAAACGCAACCGGGGCCCTCTGGAAGGGCTTGGAGACAGGCACCCGCGTACTTCTGATGGGCTTGGAGACAGGCACCCGCGCACTTCTGACGGGCTGGAGACAGGCACCCGCGCACTTCTGACGGGCTGGAGACAGGCACCCGCGCACTTCTGACGGGCTGGAGACAGGCCCCCGCGCACTTCTGACGGGCTGGAGACAGGCCCCCGCGCACTTCTGACGGGCTGGAGACAGGCACCCGCGCACTTCTGACGGGCTGGAGACAGGCACCCGCGCACTTCTGACGGGCTGGAGACAGGCACCCGCGCACTTCTGACGGGCTGGAGACAGGCACCCGCGCACTTCTGACGGGCTGGAGACAGGCACCCGCGCACTTCTGACGGGCTGGAGACAGGCACCCGCGCACTTCTGACGGGCTGGAGACAGGTACTCAGGCACTTCTGATGAGCAGAAGACCGGTGGGATCATTGGAATTAAAAAAATACCAAAGTTTTGGTTATCCCTATGAAAGAAATAGAGAGGAAATATTACAATGGGGACACTTGTTCTGGTGACCTGGCGGTCCCCATGGAAAACTCTTAATCTGCAGGGATTTCTTTTCAGTTCCTGTTCAGCTATGGGACAGGAAATAAAGGAAAATCTCGGCAATGGGACAGATGGCAAAAAATATCTCAGGTTATAACCCCCCCTTTACTCTATACAAAAATAAGGTTTTGCTTGTAGTTCTACTTTAAATGGCTTTTTTCTTTACTTCACTTTTTTTTATCAGGAAAGCTCTATTTGCTTTAACCTTAAACAATAACAAAGGGAAACAAATACAATCCCATTTTAAGTGGGCTCCAGCAAGAATTGACCCACCCCCACCATGTGACCACCCAAGCTCCCCATGCAAGGTCAAACAACCGCAAATAGAGGAGAGAGGAGAGAGGAAGGAGCTCTGAAAACCTTCACCAATGCAGAGCAGCACCCCAGCTTTAGCGCAGTTCAGCAGCAGACTTCCATCACCCTTTACTTATATCTCATGATCCTCCTAGATTTTCTTGTAGCTAAAAAACACAGGTTACATATTCTAACTACTAAATCGTATGCTTACCAATTTACCAAACTAACCCAAACAGCAAAGTCTTGCCAGAGCCCAACCATACTGATCATTCAGATGATCCGCAACAAGATTTAGATAGAGTTAGATAGCTCCAGGCTGGGCATAAATCAGCAGCGAAGGGGAATTACTGGCATTGTATACAAACAACGCTAGAGAGGGCTTGATAACGCAACATATCATTTGCATTGCATATGAACGAAACACGGCTCTAGTAAAGCAGCCAATAACTATATGCATTGCCTATGAACTCTACCTTGTTGGGACCACAAAGAGCATATGCGCAAGGTAAAATCATTTGCAATGCATTCTACACTGCTCCAGGGTGGGCATATAAATGAGCAGCAAAGGGGAATTAATGGCACTGTATTCGAACAATGCTCAACTGGACTTCAATACACATCATTTGCATTTCATCCCATCACTCCAGCACAGGAACCAGGCACTATGGGGATAGCATACGAATGCTGTTCTGTTGGGACCACAAAGAGCCTGCAATCAATGGGAAATTATTTGCAACCGCGTACTATACTGCTCCAAGGTGGGCATTAATGAGCAGCAATCAGGGAATTAACAGCCTTTTATACAAAGCTACATTGGGCTTTGGGAGAGGGACATTTCCATTGTAAGCCACAATCAAACATCTAGAGTGATTGTTAGGATGCACTGGGAGCAGTTGGAGAGAAAACTGAATCTGATCTAGCCCTGACTTTCTCGGAGGAGTGGGCACTCCTCCCCCAATCCAGCAAGGACTTTGATAGCCCCAGTCCCTCAACCCTCTACTACAGAACAGCCCAGCAACCAAGCGGGGGCTCCCTGTACACTTTCACAAGAGGGATCTCAGTGTGGGGATATTTAGCAAGCTATAGAATATAGTGGTAAAATATGTAGTAAAGCTTTGGGTCCACAAAACTGAGTGGCTAAACCCAAGCAACGTGTTATGATGAAAGCTCATAACTCAGTTGATCGCCTTCCTTACTCAGCATAACAAAACACTAAGTACGTTAATTTTTGGGTCCACAAAATTGAGTGGCTAAACCCAACCAATGAGTTATGATGAAAGCTCATAACTCATTTGCTTTTCTTCCTTACTCAGCATTGCAAAACTTATTACATTCATTTTTCGGTCCACAAAATTGAGTGGCAAACTCAAGCCATGAGCTACATTGGTACCCACCATCCGTTAATGCTGCAGGAGCAGAAAAGGGATTTCATCTTGCTTGGAGTGTTCATGGCTTCCAATTTTGCTTGGAGTGTTCATGGCTTCCCACCTTGCTGATCATTGCTTCCAACTATTAATGGAAAAGATAAAATTTACAATGGCATCATGCCTATGTTTTCAAAGATAATGAAATAGGAGATTTTAGTTAAAAACACACACAATATAAACCATGTCATGAGAAAGACTTTCACCGTGAACCTAAAATGCTTGCTGCATGGTTGTTATGGTTAAATCTGGCTTCACTGTGTTCCAGATCGCCTTCAGGAATCTTCCCTGCTGTGGCATTGTATTGTGACAGCGGGGAGACTCCCCTGCTGTTTAACCACTTGCCGACCGCCGCAAGTACATATACTGAGGCGGTCAGCCCCGGCCAGGCAAAGTGACGTACCCGGTACGTCACTAGCCTTCGCCGCTCTGGCGCCCGCGGTCCCGCCGATGATTCGATTGGGTTCAGAACGATCAGTCATCAGGTCCAGGGCAATCATTTTTGGCCTGGACCTGTTGATCGGTCCTGCCCAATCAAATGACACTAATGCCCCGTACACACGTGCAGATTATCTGCAGACTTTTGTCTGCAGACTTACCTTTTCTATGTAGTGCAAGGGCCTGCCGGATTGCATACAAATTGAAAGTGTTTAGGTTTGACCTCATATTATATGGTTTTGGTAAGTCTGCAGACAAAAGTCTGCAGATAATCTGCACGTGTGTATGGGGCATAAGCCTGTGAAATGTAAACACAGGCTTAGAGAAGAGGTGCTCTCCCCTCCCATCGTCCTTTTTGGATCCAGTGTGAGAGGAAAGCACATCTAACTGAGTAACTGCACAAGCACACCCACACACAGGTAGATAGGCACATTTAACCCCCGATCGCCCCCCCCCAATTAACCCCTACAGCCCCTGACACAACACACACTGTATACAGCATATAGCATTTTCCTATATACCTGTATAAGTGTGATTTGTGGTCAGATGTATCGCTTGCGACCCCCCCTTTTCCACTTAAATTACCCCCCACCCCCCCATAAAGATTTAACCCCCTGATCCCCCCGATCACCTCCAGTTAACCCCTACCCCGCTGTCACATTCAACACTAATACAAACGTAATATACAGTGTTTTTGTATTAGTGTGATTGTGATCAGAATTAGCGCAGGCGACTACGTTTCTGTCCCAAGAAGGTTTAGGGTCCCCGCCACCCCCCCAATAAAGATTTAACCCTCTGATCCCCCCTACACCACCTGCCACAACACACACTGTATACAGTATATAGCATTTTCTATATACCCGTATAAGTGTGACTTGTGACCAGGTTTAGCGCTTGCCACCATTTCTTTTATCTGTAGGATACCCGCCAGCCCCTCCCAATAAAGATTTAACCCCCTGATCACATCCAGTTAACCCCTTCCCCCCTGTCACATTGCACACTAATACTCACATAATATACTGTTTTTACTGCATTATGTATTAGTGTGCTTGTGACTTGAGTTTGCGCTAGCGAGTTAGTTTATATCCCAAAGGAGATTTGGGGTCCCCGCAGACCCCTGGCGCATAGTTAGAAATAACCCCTTGATTACCACACACATACGCACACATACACTTTCATTACTAGTATAGTGTTTGAACAGATCAATATCTGATCAGAACTATACTAGCACCCCCATAGTTTGGGGTTCCCAAAACTAGGTTTTTGCACGGTCAGCACTGATTCCTGCCAGCGCCTGCGTTTAACCCTTTCACCCAGGCAAGTGTAGTAATCAATAGATTATTGTCACTTACAAAAAAACACAACACACAAAACTGCTGTGTTAAGAGTCAGGCCTGATCCCTGCTAGCATTAGCAGTTTTTTTGGTAGCGCTTGAAATAGTCCTTGACAACCAGGTGCTTTTATTACCTGTGAGTCGCACCACTGTACCGGTAAATTTAGTTACCAAAATGGCCAAACGTTGGTACAGTGGTGAAGAGGTATATAATATACTGTCCATGTCAGATGATAGCGATAGGGAAGCTACACTGGCAGAATCAGGGTCAGTATATGAACCAGATGACGGCAGCAGCTCCCTGACAGATAGCTCCGACGAAAGATGGGTCCCTGTTAGACCTAGGCGTACTAGGGAATGGGGGGGGGGGTACAGATGTAGAATTAGCCAGTGGAAAGCAAGATTCAGAGGGCAGAAATGGGGGCACTAGCGGTAGGGTGTTCGGAGCTCCTAAACCCAGGGTGGGTACGGGGAAAAAAATCAAGAGAACAGCCTAAAAACATCAAATGAGGATAAATATAACCGATCAAAATTAAGAGGAGGTTTGTATACCAATGCCAGAAGCCTGACCAACAAGATGGGAGAGCTGGAGCTACTGATGTTTGAGGAGGACTTAGATTTTGTGGGTATAACTGAGACTTGGTTTGACAGCTCTCATGATTGAATGGCGAACATTCAGGGGTATTCCCTTTATCGCAGGGATAGAGAGGGTAAAAAAGGGGGAGGGGTATGTCTGTATATTAAGAACAGTATACAGGTAAATATGAGGGATGATATTAATAATGGAGCTAAGGACGAGGCAGAATCCCTATGGGTAGAGCTTCAAAGGGAAGGCACGGTGGGGATGGTAATATTGGGCGTATGCTATAGGCCCCCCAAACAGAGGGAGGAGGGTGAGGCGGACCTCATGTTACAGATAGGATTGGCAGCAAGGATGGGAAATGTCATAATGGGGGACTTTAATTATCCGGATATGGACTGGGCAGAAGGAACCGTGCACTCAGCCAAGGCTAGGCAGTTCCTAAATATTTTGCAGGACAATTTCATGGGTCAAATGGTGAATGCACCGACAAAAAACAATGCGGTACTTGACTTACTGATTACCAACAATACAGACCTGCTCACGGATATAGAAATACGGGAAAACTTAGGGAGCAGTGACCATAGGTCAATTGGTTTCAGTATTAATTACAGTAATAGGAAACATAAGGGTAATATTAAGACGCTGAATTTCAAAAGAGCCAATTTCCCTAAACTGCGCTCACTGCTAGAAAATATAAAATGGGATAGAACCCTGGGAACAAAGAACACGGAGGAAAAATGGGAGTGCTTCAAGAGCATACTTAAGGGGGTGGGCCAGTGCATTCCACAGGGAAATAAATTTAAAAGAGCAAAACTAAACCCAGGGTGGCTAAATTCCAACATAAAAATGTATATTAGAGCTAAAGAAAAGGCCTTCAAAAAATACAAGACTGAGGGGTCAGTGGCAGCATTTAAGCATTATAAAGAGTGTAATAAGAAATGTAAAGATGAAATCAGGGCGGCTAAAATAGAACACGAGAGACATAGCGGAGGAGAGTAAAAAGAACCCCAAGAAGTTCTTTAAGTATATAAACAGTAAGAAAGCGAGGCCAGAACACATTGGCCCCATAAAAGATGATAAAGGAAAAATGGCCACTGAGGACAGAGAAAAGGCGGAAGTGTTAAATAATTTCTTTTCTTCAGTCTTCACAAAGGAATCGGGGGGCTACACGAACCTTGCTTGTAAGGCCGAACTAAATAATACACCTCAGGAAGTGCCGCCATGGCTAACAGAGGATAGACTTAGAGCTAAACTTGAGAAACTTAACATAAATAAATCCCCGGGACCGGATGGCTTGCACCCGAGGGTTCTTAAAGAGCTCAGCCTGGTGATTGCCAGACCATTATTCTTGATCTTTAAGGATAGTTTACAGACGGGTATGGTGCCAGCTGATTGGAAGAAAGCCAACGTGGTACCAATATTTAAAAAGGGGCAGAGATATATCCCGGGTAACTATAGGCCGATCAGCCTAACATCTGTAGTCTGCAAAATATTGGAGGGGATGTTAAGGGACCACATACAAGACTTTAGTAATGAAAACGGTATTATAAGTATTAATCAGCACGGATTCATGAAAAATCGTTCGTGCCAAACCAATCTATTAACCTTCTATGATGAAGTGAGCTGCCACCTAGATAAAGGTAAGCCTGTAGATGTGGTGTATCTGGACTTTGCAAAGGCCTTTGATACCGTTCCCCACAAACGCTTACTGTACAAACTAAGGAAGATAGGTATGGACCATAAGGTGAGTACCTGGATAGAGAACTGGCTCCAGGGGAGAGTACAGAGGGTGGTGATTAATGGGGAGTACTCGGATTGGGCGGGTGTGGAAAGTGGGGTCCCCCAGGGTTCTGTCCTGGGACCAATCCTGTTTAATTTATTCATAAATGATCTGGAGGAGGGGATATCGAGTGCAATCTCAGTATTTGCAGATGATACTAAATTAGGCATTCCAATATCTTCTATGCAGGATGTGGAAACCTTGCAAGTGGACCTGAACAAAATAACGGAGTGGGCAACTACATGGCAGATGAGATTTAATGTTGAAAAATGTAAAGTAATGCACTTGGGGGCCAGAAACCAGAAAGCAAGCTACTCACTAGGGGGGGAACCTCTGGGTGAGTCTAGGATGGAAAAGGACTTGGGGGTACTGGTAGACAACAGGCTTGGCAGTGGCATGCAATGCCAGGCCGCCGCAAGCAAAGCCAACAGAATACTGGGTTGTATAAAAAAGGGGATTCACTCCAGAAATAAAGAGATTATTCTCCCGCTCTACAAGACTCTGGTCCGGCCACATCTGGAGTATGCTGTCCAGTTCTGGGCACCGGTCCTCAGAAAGGATGTGCTGGAACTGGAGAAAGTCCAGAGAAGGGCAACAAAAATAATTAGGGGGATGAAGGACATCAGCTATGAGGAAAGACTACAAGCCCTGAACTTATTCTCTCTGGAGAAGAGACGATTGAGGGGGGATATGATATCAATGTACAAATACTGTACTGGCGACCCTAGCATAAGGAACAAACTATTCAGAGAAAGGAGATACAATAAGACACGTGGCCACTCACTAAAACTAGAGGAAAGGCGGTTTAACCTTAAAGTGCGTAAGGGGTTCTTCACTGTAAGAGCGGTAAGGATGTGGAATTCTCTTCCACAAGCAGTCGTATCAGCAGGGAGCATTGATAGTTTAAAAAAACTGTTAGATGGACACCTTAAAGACCACAACATACAGGGGTATACAATGTACGGCTAAAAGCAAACACACACACACATCATAGGTTGAACTGGATGGACTGATGTCTTTTTTCAACCTCACTAACTATGTAACTATGTACTGGACCCCATTCTGGAGTTGTTGAGATGCAGGAATCGCAGGGTGCTCGTATGGAGCAGAGTGTGGTTACTAGTGCCGGTCATCCTTCTGGTGACCTGGCAAGCGCCAGCGGCCTAGTACACCCTGGACCTAGTACAACCAGCACTGCAGTATCACCTGGTGATGTGGCGAGTCCCCTAAGTGCAGTTGAAGTTGGTGCGGTGGCTAGCACAAGTAGTGGCCCGCAGCCACCGCGTATTTGTAGACAGGCCCGTAGAGCCCATAGTGCCCTCCCTGATGCGCTGGCATATCCCAATTGGCAACCCACTGATTCTACAGCGCCAGTACTTCCCCCATTCACTGCCCAACCTGGAATCCACGTGGAGACAGCTGGTTTTACGCCCCTGAACTTTTTTTGAGCTGTTCTTCACAGAAGATCTTTACAGATCTATTGTGGATCAATCAAATTTATATGCACGACAATTTATCACCGCCAACCCAAATTCACCCCTTGCCAGACCATTTGGCTGGAAACCTAACGGTTTCCGAATTTGAAATCTTTCTGGGCCTTTCCCTGCACATGGGCATAACCAAACAGAGTGAAGTGTGGCTATATTGGTCCACTAGCCCAGTTCACCATATGCGACAATGAACTCTGTCGTCCTCGGGGAGACCCTGAATATGATCGGCTCCACAAAATTCGGCCCCTCATAGACCACTTCAATCAGCGGTTTGCAGCCTTGTTCACCCCTGAACAAGTTGTCTGCATTGACGAGTCCCTGATTAAATTTACTGGCCGCCTTGTTATGAAACAGTACCTCCCCAGCAAGCGTGCCAAGTACGGGGTCAAGCTGTATAAATTGTGTGACAGGGCCACAGGTTATACAGTTAGTTTCTGGGTCTATGAGGGGAGCCCCCCCAACTGCCCAGACTACATAGGGAGCAGCGGCAAGATTGTTTGGGACTTGGTGTCACGCTTATCCGGAAAGGGGTACCATTTGTACGTGGACAACTTTTACACAAGCGTGCCACTATTTAGTCATCTTTCTGAATTACAAATTGGCGCATGTGGCACCGTGTAACCTAATCGCCGGGGCTTCCCCCAACGGCTTGTAAATTCCCGTCTTAGTCGGGGGGCGAGAGCCTGCTTGAAAACGGACAAATTGCTTGCGGTGAAGTGGAAGGATACACGGGATGTTTATGTTCTGTCCTCCCTTCACGCAGACACGACGATCCAAATCCCTAGGCAACTGGCGTTATGGAGAAACCCCTCTGTGTCCACGAATATAACCTTAATATGGGAGGGGTGGACCTTAACGACCAGCTTTTGGCGCCGTATTTAGTTGCCCGTAAAGCCTGACACTGGTACAAAAAAGTGTCTGTTTACCTTTACCAATTGGCTATGCTGAACGCCTTTGTCCTATACAGGGTGTCAGGATGAACTGAATCCTTCCGGGAATTCCAGGAAGCGATCATCCTTACCTACCTGTACCCAGGAGGCATGCCTGCCCAACTTCCCCTTCCAGATGCAGTGAGCCGGCTGCATGAGAGACATTTTCCTTATGTCCTCCCGAGTACCCCTACCCAAAGACGACCCCAAAGACGATGTCGTATCTGTAGCAGGCGCGGATGTAGGCGTGACACCCGTTATTATTGTCCCAAATGTCCTGACCAACCTGGTCTCTGCATCGGGGAATGTTTTGAGCGCTACCATACACACTAGTGGAGTATTAGTGTAGGGTACAGCACAACACAGTGTAGGGCACACAAACACGGTCTCGAAAGATGTTGGATGTCCATCGACATTTTGAGAGACCCAAGCTGGAAGATCGCAGTCCCAAATCAAGGAACAACAGTTAGAAAGAAAAATAAAAGGATCCAAAAACTGTTGTGTCAGTCATTTTATATGTTCTTCTACTCTTCCTACTGTACTTTTAATGTACTTTGTTTTTCCATTCTTTTGTGACCCGTTTCTCTTGCAGGTACAGCATTTGCACTCAGCATATATGGATAACTTTGCTGGCAGCAGCTGTGGCGATTTTCTGATTTCAGCACTGCAGTTAAAATCCAATTTTGGTATACGTGGATAGTGTCGTGTATACCCATCATTAAATTCAGTGGGTGGTTGTTTGGGCGGTTGTTTGGGGGGTTAATGAGTAATGCTACGCATTATTCCTGTGCTGATTTCTGATAGGTTCTCTTTTTCGTTCAGCCCACAGGCTGCATGAAAAAAAAAACCTATATGCAAAACAAGGACCAGCAATGTACTGGTACGTTGCTGGAATTTGAGTGGTTATACCAGGATGATGCCTGCAGATTTAGGCATCATCTTGGTATCGTTTTTTACAGCCAGCGGTCGGCTTACATGTAAAAGCAATCCTAGCAGGTAATTGGCCGCTAGACCGCTTTTACATGCAGTGGGAGGGGACTTCCCCCCCCCCCCCCACCGCCGCCTTCCGCAGCCTTCCGTGGTTTTTCTCGGGCTCTCCTGTCCCACCGGTTAACCCGAGTGCGCAGACGGTGGTTCAGTTATCCAACCATAGATTTAATTGGAGATGAGAATGGCTCAATCATCTCTATGGCCTAAGATACCGGAAGCTACGAGCATTTCATGACTTCTGTTTCACCAGAAATAAACAGGGCCATTGGGAAATTGGGAAAGTATTTTATCACACCAATTTTGGTGTGGTCAGATGCGTTAAGGTCAGAGGAGAGATCTAGAGTCTAAAAGACCCCAATTTTTTAAAAAAAGAGTACCTGTCACTACAGATTGCTATCATAGGGGATATTTAAATGAACTGAGATAAAAAAAATTTTTAAAAAAAGGAAAGGTGTCAAAATAACAAAAAAATCAAGCCCCCCCCTGTCCCCCCGTGCTTGCACGCAAGCGTTGGTCTAGTGACAAATGTAAACCGCAATTGCAGCATGCATGTGAGGTATCGCCACAAACGCCAGGTTGAGTGCAGTAATTCTTGCAGTAGACCTCCTCTAAGTCTAAAGTGGTAACCTGTAAAGACTTTTAAAGGTTTCTAAAAATGTACGTACTTTGTTGCCGCTGCAGAGGCGTGCGCAATTTTTAAAGCATGTCATGTTTGGTATCTATGTACTTGGCATAAGATCATCTTTTAAATTTTACCAAACAAATTGGAATTATATAGTGTATTTGTGCAACAAATTTAAAAAAAATGTATTTTTTTTTCGCAGAAATTGCGTTTGGAAAATCTGTGCGCAAATACCGTGTGACAAAAAATTTTGCAACATCCACCATTTTATTCTATAGGGCCTCTGCTTTAAAGAAATATATGTTTGGGGGTTCAAAGTAATTTTCTAGTAAAAAAAAAATATATTTTTTCATGTAAACAAAAAGTCACAGAAAAGGCTTGGTTTTCAAGTGGTTAGAAGAGTGGGTGATGTGTGGATAAGATTGAGCATAAAATGCCAGGACAGTTCAAACACCCCCCAAATGACCCCTTTTTGAAAAGTAGACACCCAAAGCTATTTGCTGAGAGGCATGGTGAGTCCATGGAATATTTTATATTTTGCCACAAGTGTCGGGAAAAAATGGATTTTTGTAAAATCTTACCGTAAAATCCTTTTCTCTTAGCTCATTGACAGACGTAGTCCTCGGTGATACAGCACCTTCGGGTTATTGTTGCCTCCACAGGAGCAGGACTAGACAGGAAATAAAAATGCTCTGGCCACACCCCAGGGGCAGTCCCCGAGGGTATATTCTCTCTCTCTCCGCCACAGCAAATCAGTTATGTCACAAGAGCAGTGCTTAGAGAATTTAACCCAACCCAACTCAAAAACAGAGGGGCGGGTACTACGTCTGTCAATGAGCTAAGAGAAAAGGATTTTACGGTAAGATTTTACAAAAATCCATTTTTCTCTATCGCTCATTGACAGACGTAGTCCTCAGTGATACAGCACCTTCGGGAAGTCCCAGAGCAGTATCACAAATGAGGGGTGGGAAAATGGAAATCAAATCCAAATCTAGAAGGCCCAACCGGTGCCAACTAGAAGTTTACAATGCTCATCCTTAATGATGAGACTCAACAAAAAAACAAATTTTCAACAGAAAAAAACCCTCGAGGTAGACCACCGGTCTCCTCAAATTGCGGCCTGCAGCACTTTGCGGCCAAAAGAGGCATCCGCCGATGCCATCACATCAATTTTATAAAATTTTGTAAAGGTATGTACCGACGACCAGGTGGCCGCCTTACATACCTGGACCACTGACGCCTGATGGCGAAAGGCCCAGGAAGTACTGAGCGCTCGAGTGGAGTGCGCCCTAACAGGGAACGGAGGACTCTGACCCTTAATAGAATAAGCCTGTACCACCGTCTGTCTAATCCATTTGGCAATAGTCGCGGCAGATGCAGGCAACCCCTTTCTGGGGCCATCCGTGATCACAAAAAGTGAATCCGTCTTACGGAATGATTCCGTAGCTTTCAGGTATACCCTGATTGCCCGAACCACATCCAAGGAATGCAACGCATGTTCCCGATGATGATTGGGCTGAGGACACAAGGAAGGTAGTACAATATCTTCATTCAGATGAAAATCTGAAACCACCTTAGGAAGAAAGGATGGCTTAGGATGAAGTACTACCTTATCCCTATGAATCACTAGGTATGGGGACTGGCATGATAATGCAGCCAGTTCTGACACCCTGCGAGCAGAAGTGATAGCCACCAAGAAGGCCACCTTCTGGGATAAAGTAAGCAAGGGGATCTCCCTGATGTTTTCAAAGGGAGGTTTCTGTAGAACCGACAAAACTAAATTAAGATCCCAGGGCGGTAAGGGCGCGCGGACTGGTGGAGCCAGGTGCCGCACCCCCTGGATGAAATTCCGCACCAAGGACTTGGTAGCTAAAGGTTTCTGAAAGAAGATTGCTAATGCTGAAACTTGACCCTTGATGGTGCTCAAGGCTAGTTTCTGCTCAACCCCTTTTTGCAAAAAGGCCAATATTCGAGTCACCGAATAGGTACGTGGAGAAAATCCTAAAGATTCGCACCACGCAATATAAGTCTTCCATGTGTGATAATAGACCTTGCTGGAAGTCGCTTTCCTTGCTTTAATAAGGGTAGGAATGACTGAAGCTGACAACCCTCTGTCCTTCAGTACTTGGGTCTCAATGGCCAGGCCATTAAAACCAGCGACTGTAAAGCACGATGGTAGATTGGTCCTTGAGACCACAGACACTCCCTGAGACGAAGTTCCCACGGAACGTCTGCGACTAGCATGTCCAAGTCGGCCAGGCCGGCTAGACGAGGCCAGCCTAGAATTTCTAGGACCACTGGCGCTGACTGGATCTGAACCAGGCGTCCCTAGAGCTATCTGGCCCCGACCATCCGAGAAAGTCTGGTCGTTTTCTGTTCCCACACATTTATCAGATACCCGATTCCTATCAGGAACGGTGATCTTTTCTGGTTGAACCTCAGGGACCGAAGTCACCCGGCTAGAGGCTTCTTGGTCTGTCTGGTCAACCAGATCCGATTCCTGTGGGGAATAGAGACTAATCTTAGGAAAAGGTAAAGGAAAAGATCTATTCAGGGAACGGTGACTACCGCTCCCTGTAGTACTTAAATGTTGGAAGGGAAGAATCGCACCGGTAGTAGTCGAAGCTCGATCTAATGTCCTGAATACCGGTGAAAACGTCCCCCCCACCCTCAACCCGGGTGGGGGCGCACCTTCAGGCTGTGTAATCCTTTGCTTCGGGTTTGGCTGAGTCGGTCCTCTGTTTGTCCGACCAGCCTTTCTTGAACCCTCCTGGAGGAGTCTTGCCTTTCCCGCTTGTTCCAGCCGGGCGTACGAACCCTTTATGGGCGGTAAAGAAAGGTCCTCGCTTGTTGCGAGGTCCCTTAGCTTTAGCAGCCTGTGGCAAGAAAGTGCTCTTGCCCCCAGTGGCGTCCTTAATAATTTCATCTAGGGTGGCCCCAAATAGGCGATTCCCCTGAAAGGGGAAATTCGTCAAGGTCTTTTTGGAACCTAGGTCAGCTGACCAGCATTTTAACCACAGCACACGTCTGAGGATTACCGCTGACATAGATGCATGCCCTAATAGGGGGGTAGCATCCAAGGCTGCGTCACAGACAAACTGTAGCCCTTGTATAATCTGTTCCATCAAATCAGATGTTCCCTGGGGGATATCTTTTCCCCTTAGGTCTTGGCGTACCAATCTCGCCCATTCCGTTAGTGTCTGGGAAACTAGACCAATAACAATTACTGGTCTAAATGCTGACCCTATCAGGGAGAAGATAGTGCGGGACTCCGCTTCCATCTTTCGATCCACCGGATCCTTAAAGGACGAAGTGTCCTCCACTGGGATAACCATGGCTATATTCAGCCTGGAAATAGGTGGATCCACCACTGGTGGTACCGTCCATTTCTTAATGATGGATTCCTCAAACGGATAGCGTCTAGCAATACGCTTGGAAATAGTAAAGGTACGCTTAGAATGCTCCCATTCTCCTTTAATTTTATTACCAAAACACTTGGGTACAGGAAAAACCTTCACCGTTTTAATGGGCTTGTTAGTACCAAAGGGAATCTCTGTTTCAGTTGCATCTGCCGGCGAAACTTCAAGTCTTAAGGTTTCCCGCACCGCTACAACTAGTGCGTCCACCAATGCTTCTTCCTGAATTATAGCAGGAGAAAGAACGTCCTCACTGTCTGAGGGAGCTTTACCTGAGATAACAGCCCTTGCAGAGGGACCTGCAGCAGCAGTGACCATCTCTGAATCTGAGTCAGAGGTGTCAGACAATATAGGGGTAGGCGGGGGTCGCTTTCTTGACCCCCGTCCCTGACAGGCTGCCTCCACCCGAGCCACCAAAGACTCCAAAACTGCTGTAAATGCATCCATACTCTGTGCACCGGCGGGTCCCGTGGCCCCCTCGAGGGAAACAGGTGGGGGTATTTGTGTGGCAGGGTCCATGATTATTCCAGTAATTTCCCGGAAAATACAATTCAAATTTAAATAAAAAACTTTTTTTTTTTTTTTTTTCAGACCCCCAGCGCCACAAAAGCCCCTCAGTGTTACCTGCTAGGGATCCCTATCGATCGAGAGAGAGAGAGATAGACCCCCAGGCTCACCACTTGATGCTCAGAGTTCACTGCAACAGATTACAGCGCTGTGTTCACAAACAGGAAGTCTTTTGGCTAGCTGCCCAGGAATAAAGGAGGCGGCTCCGCCCCTCTGCACGCCTTCCGGCGCCTCCCCTAGCTCCACGAGGTGTTTGGATCACCTCAAACATGGCCGCCCCCATGCTGGAGACACGAGGCTACGCCAAAATGGTGGCCTCGTGCGATCTAGCAAACAATGGCGGCGGTTAGTACCGAATAGCGGCGTGACTGCAGAGCATCACAACACCTTCTCTACATGGGGATTTAGCCTGGTCGGCGGTACCGGCCCTGGCGGACCGCATGGCCGTTCGGAAGGCCTGCTATCGCTGGAGACTTGACTAGGAAAGCAGTCTACATGTCCGTGGCTACTGACTGGTAGGATACTTATATTATCACAGTAAGATACCCATACTGCCACTAATTACAATCTTTTTAACATGTTTACAATTAGATTGTCAGCTCCCAAACCAAGCCTCCTGGCTATTTGCACATAAAATCACACTCAAAGTAGGGGGATCTGTGCCATGTTATAGGATAGAGGGGAACTCATCCTTACCATACAGAGAGGGGCCCGCGTTCACCACAAGACCCGTCAGGGGAAAAGGGGGGAACATGCTACTCACCATACCGGAACCAGGCGGGCACCAACTCCTGACAGTACCCCTCTCCACCGGGGCGGGAGGGCTGTCGACCAATACGGACGCCGTGACTCATGGTCCTTGGCGTTTCAGTGAGACGTTTAACTCGCGGGGTCAGTCCCTCCAGTGGGACTATGTCGCGGCCGACCCAGCGCGGAGCTATGGCCTGCACGCGCTCGTAGGCTTAACTGGGGTGACCACCGGATCTCAACATCCAGCCCGTCGCCCAGTTCAGCTTTCTTGCTTGAAGATCTCACAGGAACACTGGAGAAAAAAGCTGTCTAAAAAATCTTTTTAAGAAAAAGATCCTGCCAGGACCGAAGATCCCAGCAAGGTATCTAGGTCCTTACTCCTGACTAGACAGAAAAAAACTGATTTGCTGTGGCGGAGAGAGAGGATATACCCTCGGGGACTGCCCCTGGGGTGTGGCCAGAGCATTTTTATTTCCCGTCTAGTCCTGCTCCTGTGGAGGCAACATAACCTGAAGGTGCTGTATCACCGAGGACTACGTCTGTCAATGAGCGATAGAGAAATTATCATTTCTTTTTTTTGTTGTTTTTACAGAAAGTTGTCACTAAATGATATATTGCTCACACATGCCATGGGTATATGTGAAAAGACACTACAAAATACATTCTGCTGCTTCTCCCGAGTACAGGGATACCACATGTGTGAGACTTTTTGGCAGCCTAGCTGTGTACGCGACCCCGAAAACCAATCCACATCTTCAGGTTTTCTAATGGCGTAAATTGCTGATTTTACCCCTGACTACCTGTCACAGTTTCAGAGGCCCTGAAATTTCAAGATAGCACAAAACCCCCCAAATGACCCCATTTTGAAAAGTAGACACTCCAAGCTATTGGCTGAGA